>NC_051156.1:90959511-91259511 GCF_013339745.2 Dermacentor silvarum | reverse complement strand
TAACTTTAGTAGGAGAATCTACATGTCACGCATCCCAATCTCCACAACGATGGGTCTACGAGGTTGTGTGCCTCAGGCTAGACGCTGCGTACCTACCGATCGATTGCTTTCCGACGGAGATTTGGGCTTCGTTCATCCGAAACGCGTTTTGCGAGCGCTGCAATCCAAGTACGCAAGCGCGTCGTGGCGCGTTATAGAAGGCATTTAGCAGGCTGCAAGAAGGATAACCCTACAAGCTTTGAACGACACATATGAATAAGCAATCCTAGAAGCAATTCAGCTTCGCGCGCAGCAAAATATCGTAACCAAGCACTACCGACAATTGAGTGGTACCACATAAATAAAGAAACAGCTTATTTTGGTTTGATATTCTTTGGTTGATATTCTTTCGTGATACAGCTCTAGGTCAAAACAACGTCCGCGACAGTGACTACTTTCCGCATTCATCATATATGCCGCTGCGTAACGATCGCCATTTGAAGGCACAAAAGATTGGGTTCTCGTACTTCTCGTTTAGAAAATGAGTAAACCTGGCAAAAAAGTGCGTGAGAGTCGTAATTTTCTGATGCACCCAAACTCTTATAGCAGTCTCGTGCATAGTTTGTTTCCCGGCCCCCCTTCTTGGACTTGCTGTTCGTACTTCTTTTCTATTATTCAAAATGAGTTTGTAATCACAATTTATTTTCATTCATTGAAATAGGCAACTATTTGCAGAAATTGCATAAAGGTGCGTATGTTCTACAAATTTTTAAGCCATAATCCTCCTCTTTCCCTTTTGCTGGTGATATTGTATTTAGCGTGAACTCTCCAGTTTGTTACCTCCTTTATTATTTGTTGCACGGAATATTCATGTTGCTGCCCCCTCTTACCGTAATGCCTGCGACATAAATCGAATAATATTTAACAACCTTAAATAAATAAGTAAATAAATAAACATAAGCTAAACGACATGTAATGCTTGTGAGGTCATCTTACAACGTTTCTAAGAACTATGTCCTGACAGGACTATTTAGGAAATTGCAGAATTTAACTAGCCTGTTTCGCGACCAAACGCACTTGGTAAATTAGTCAAAGGCGCAACTACTCACATACGCCTATGGTGTACCACTTATAAAAAGTGTGGTTCAGGCGAGGAGCCGCATCCGGTTTATGGAGAAAATTAAGATTTTTACTGTTGCAAACGGCTTCCTGTAAGATTGTTTGATAAAGTGATTTACTGATTGTGAGGAAACGCTTTCTTTCTAAGATTCCGAGCCATGTCGGCAAAGATAGCGGAGCTTTTAGTCATGATAATTTGTACAGATGACCAAGATGACATAATATTATTGCGATAAAAATAATTTCCCGTTGTCGGCGGAAGCCACCAGCCTGGCTGCAGAAGAAAAATTATATTATGAAAGCCTCGCATTTAAGGTTTCAAGCGAGATACATGAGCAATTTCTACCCACAGGGCTGTTTCGGCAGGCGTTTCGTGTGTTGCGCCCCCTCGGACACGAGCACATGGGGTTTACACCCTCCCACCTGTAGCCGTGAGTGGCTTAAACGTATCCGGGGAAAAAGCGGATACAGAGGGTAGAGCCGATGCCAGCCATTTCGATCGCTAAGGCCCCTCAGCGGAGGCAATACATGTTTTTGGCCTCGGCTTCACGTAGTCGCCACCTCCATAATGAGCAACCCGGGGAAAATTGGCAGTTACTCTTTTCTGTCTGCCTCTCTGACCTTTCTTGTTTACTTTTTCATATTTCCTCTCTTCTATTCACTTCTGCTTGCTTCCAATTTTCAAGGCGGCAGGTGTGCTTTTGGGATGTCTGTAGTGCGCGAGGCAGTGCCGTGGTTGAGAGAAGAAAAGAAGACAACAAAGAATGGGCGCGCGGAGGCGCATTCCGTGCTAGGTGAAAGACGACGATCGAAGAGCATCAAGCACGAGAACGTGCGGCCGAAGAAGATAAAATCAAAGGAAAGGAATGCAATCGGAACAATCCACGGAGTTCCCAGGGGCCAATCGCCTGTGAACACGGAGCTCGGAAAGTCCCCAATCAGGCAAAGGCAAATTGGCCAGAGCGGCGGAAAGAGCGAGGCGCTGAGAAGAGAGGGGGAGTTCCGCGAAGTGACGTCGGGCGAAGGTCGGCCACTGAACCGGGAGCTGAAGACGGGCCGTCTGGTTCCGGATCCGAGCCTGCCCTTCTGCCAACCCATTCCCAGGCGTCACAACTCCACCCGATCACGGACAGCTGCCCGAGGTCGGCGAACTCCTGTGCCCGTAGGCAGAGCGTGAGCAGTCAGGCTACAGGCATGAGTTTTCGCCCAGCTGCCTGGCCAGAGCGCAGCCTCTATTTGCACGTGCCGCCAAACCGCTTGCGTCCCCTCTCTGAGCCGGAGCTCCTACGCTATGCTCGCCTGTTCGTCGGTCAAGCACCTCGACATTTTGGTGAGACGAACGCCACCTCCTTCGTCGTTTCGCTAGCACCCATCCTCGTTGAACTGTTGCGCGCGATTACACGCGTGATCTGCCCTAAACTCGCGTGCTTTTATAGCTCCGAGTGTATGTTGTCTCTCTTTGTGAATTGTTCACTGAGTGTTTATTTTATGTGTTTCGTTTTACACTAGTTGTAATAAAAGCTTTGTGTGCGTTTTGGAACCAGCGGCTTACCCAGGGAACCGCCTGAAGCAATAAAGAGACAAAAAAAAAAAAGCCGCATCAAAAATTGGCATCCGTGACAGGACAAAGCCGTTTGTTCTGTATTTTTGTCTTGTTATTCTAAGACCTTGAAACAATGTCCAGCCCACCAGGGTTAATGGCTTTAGGTGAACACCTGGGGCTCAAGGGGCCTGAGTTGAAGGCGTGGTGCGACAAACAGGAGGCGCGAGCGCGAGAAGAATGGGCTGCTGAACGAGAAGCTCAAATGCTGCTTCTAGAACTGGAATACGACGCGAAAAAGAAGCAGCTTGAATTCGAGGCACGTGTGCTGCAGTTGCACCTCATGGCCGCGGAGGTGGAAAGAACACGTGCACAAGAAAAGATTTGCGAGTTGGAGTCGTATGCAAGCTCTACTGAGCAAGCGTTTGACGTGCTCTCCAGACGTAGCAATTTCGAATCTCTTTCCAGTGATTACCTCGAGCATTACAGTTTTTCTATATTGACGCGTACTCTATCTAGACGTTTAAACGAGGATGACAGTATGTGCATTAACTGATTCTGAGTAGTAGGACAGGGTATTCGAAGACGAAGAAGCTGTCTTTGTGCTGGTGATTCTTAAGCTGTTCCGCCGTCTTGTTCAACGTGTGGTCTCTTGTTCGCGTTGACTCGTGACACTGGTGGAGGTGCTGGGTACACAACCGCGCCTGATGATCCAGACTCCTCCCGGAAGCCGTTCATCTAGCCCATCTCCAATAACTCCTGTGCATCGCTTCAGTCGGCGGTTGCTAGGCCTTGCTCCCGAGCTCAACCCCCTGCAAGAACGCTCGTCCGAGCCCTGTCTACTCATGTCAATGGCGACCACCAGCCCGCCACAGGTTCCACGAGTTCCGGAAGACAGCTCTACTCACAGTCCGTCCCAGGTAACCCTTCTGGAACCACTAGTTCCCGATCTCTTTGATGGTGGCGCACATGAGGACGTTGAAGACTGGCTTGACCAGTATGAACGTGTTGCCAAGGTCAATGGGTGGACTGTTCAACAAAAGCTCTCCCACGCCTATTTCTCCCTTGACGGTAGTGCTCGCACGTGGTTTGAGAACCGTGAAGCCAACATCACCACATGGAATGATTTCCAACATCAGCTCACTGAGACATTTGCGAGTGTTGATCGACGGGATCGTGCCCAGCAACTAATTGAGTTGCGCTTCCAGAAACCAAATGAAGCTGTGGCAATGTTTGCTGAGGACATGGCCCGCCTGTGTCGTAGAGCTGACCCTCACATGCCTGAGGAAAAGTTGCGCTACCTTATGCGTGGCGACCATGCGGTCGCCACCGCATGGTGCGACCATGCGGTCGCACCATCAGCCACCGAGGGCCACACCATGGTCATCACCAACAGGGGAACCTTTGAGACATCCGCCCGTTGTGCCGATCCCGTCCTACCGCCAGCCGCCGTCAGCTGCATTTTGGTCACCGCCACAAGACGAGCCTTCGAGGCGGCCGCAAATTCGAAGAACGGACGTATGGCGCACTGTCACTCGGCGCCCCCTCTGCTATCATTGCGGAGGCATCAGCCATGTCTCCCGTCATTGCTGGTACCGCGATGCCTCATTTCGACCTTATCAATCCTGGTCTGATGGTCGATGCACCAGTGACGACCACATGCTACGCCACGCCGACGCTGCTTTTCAAGGTGCACCCGCAACGCGCACTCTGAACGACGACTCTCAGCCCAACCACCAGACCGATTTTGGCCGGCGGTCACGCTCTCCGTCCCCTGCTCATTCATCTGCACCGAGTGGATGTACTTTTGCTGACGTCCGGGGAAGAAGGTCGCCCAGTCCACGCCGAGGAAACTAACGGCGGCGACCTCTGGGGGTATGGTTGCGGGCCAACAAGACGATGAAAAACCCCCAATAATCCCGCCGCAGGATGCCGTGAAGCCGACAAACTCTAACACCGACGAAATTGTGAGCGCCGATATTATTGTTTCAGTTGACGGACTGCAAGTTACAGCGCTAGTCGACACTGGTGCCGATTATTCGATAATGAGTCAAGCTCTAGCCGTACGCCTTAAGAAAGTAAAAACTCCCTGGACCGGACCTCATATAAGGACTGCGGGCGGCCAACTGCTCACGCCTGCTGGTAGCTGTACGGCGAGAGTCACCCGCAGCCGTGGCCTAGTGGTAGAACGCCCGCCTCGGCTGCGGGAGGCTGTGGGTTCGATTCTCACCGCCGCCGGGCACCCACTGGTTCAAAAGGGTACAAGCGTACCCCGGCCTGGCGTTCGGCTTCCTTCAGGGGTGATACGCTTGGGAAAGGAGCCTGCGCCCTGAATTCCCGTCGAAACCAACGTGAGCACGGAAAACAAGTGGTGTCTGGGCCGCTCCCATGGCGGTCATTTCCCATGTGGCGCCCCAAGCACCTATTGAGGTGGGGGCACCTTCGGGTTGAGGTCAAACACCCCTTTCCAAGCGTTGAGGTCCCATAGTGGCCGAGCACCAGGCCGGGAGCGCGCTTGTACCTATTTTACCGGTAGGTACCCGGCGGCAGCACTTGCCTCCCACAGCCGCGGCGGATGCTCGTCTACAAGGCCGTCTGTGGTTGGAGAAGAGGCGCCCAGAGACAACAGCTGAAATCTCTATTGGGCCCTCTTTCGAGATGTGGACCCCCACGACAGCCGAGCACCAGGCCAGGGGACATCTCTACCCATGAGAAAAACCGGTGGGTTCCCGGCGGCACCGGGATTTGAACTCGGTACCTCCCGCATACGAGGCGGATGCTCTACCGCTAGGCAATCGCTGCGGACGATCCATAGGAGGATCGTCCTTGGTGGCAACTTTCGTCGTTCTTGCAACATGCTGTAAAGATTTAATCATAGGCATGGATTTTCTACAGGAATACGACGCCATAATCAACATCCCGGACCGCTTGGTTACGTTTCACAGGACTCCGGATTTAATTCCCTGCTTATCGCCGAAACGCAACGCCTGTCGTCTAATCGAAAACGACGTGGTCGTCCCACCTCGGTCATGTATCCTTGTTTCGGTCGCATGTGACGTACCGTTCAATTGTGAAGGAGTTGCAGACCAAGTAACCCCCTTGTTATTTACTCACGGTATAGCCGTTGCACGAGGCATCGTAAATGTCACCGATGGCCGCACGAACCAGTTGTTGACCGATTTTAGCACAGAGCGACGGCACCTACCAAAGGGAACGGCTGTCGCCTATTTTGACGATGTCGCTGATGTTCGTGGGTGCTTTTCAGTACTAGAACAAGCGCATGCGCAAGACCCAGCACCTGTGCTTGACGTAAACACTACTTTACCGCAACGTGAGCGATAACGACTTCTTGCCCTACTGGCCGAGTTTCATGACTGCTTTGCGACGACGTCAAGAGTCGGTCGAACGCCCCTAACCAAGCACCGCATAATCACAGAGGACGAAGCGAGACCAATTCACCAAAACCCTTATCGTGTGGCCCCAAAAGAACGTGAAGCGATACAGCAGCAGGTAAACCAAATGCTTGAAGATGATGTGATTCAGCCTTCCAAGAGCCCCTGGGCATCACCTGTAGTTTTGGTAAAGAAGAAGGACGGCAGCCTACGTTTTGTGTGGATTATCGAAAGCTAAATCAGGTGACAAAAAAGACGTGCATCCGCTTCCCCGCATAGACGATTCACTTGATAGGCTTCGAAACGCTCGTTATTTCTCTTCAATAGAGTAAAAAGCGGGTATTGGCAAATTGAAGTAGACCCGAGAGACCGTGAGAAAACCGCCTTTGTCACGCCAGATGAACTATACGAATTTAAGGTCTTGCTTTTCGGCTTGTGCTCTGCACCTGCTACTTTTCAACGGCTTATGGATACCGTGCTTTCGGGGATGAAGTGGAAAACCTGCTTAGTCTATCTCGACGACGTCATAGTGTTTTCCCCAACGTTTAAAGAGCACCTTGAACGGCTCGAAGCAGTTCTGCAGTCTATACGGTCCGCGGGCCTCACCCTAAAGCCTGAGAAATGCCACTTTTGCTTTGCGGAGCTAGAGTTCCTTGGTCATGTCGTGCGCCACGCGGGAGTCCGCCTGGATCCTAAAAAAATTGCCGCTGTCGCACAGTTGACTGTTCCTTCAGATAAAAAGGCTGTCAGGCGCTTTCTCGGCCTCTGCGCATATTATGGGCGGTTTATTGCAGACTTTGCACGGATTGCGTCGCCGTTAACTCGCCTTACGAGAGATGGCGTTGCGTTTCTATGGGGCGACGAACAGCAAGCTGCATTTCATGATTTGCGGAACCGGTTACAAACGCCCCCTGTGCTTGCCCACTTTGACGGGACAGCTCCGACAATGCTTAACACTGATGCCAGCAATGTTGGTATCGGAGCTGTGCTTGTGCAGTGCCAGGAGGACACAGAAAGAGTGATCGCTTATGCAAGCAGAACGCTGTCACGCGCAGAAGCAAATTACTCTACAACTGAGAAAGAGTGCCTCGCCGTGGTATGGGCGGTTACAAAATTTCGCCCTTATTTGTACGGTCGCCACTTCGACGTTATCAGCGACAATCATTCTCTTTGCTGGCTCACAAATCTGAAAGATCCTTCCGGGCGATTAGCACGTTGGAGCCTGAGACTGCAAGAGTTTGATATGACGGTCCTGCACAAGTCAGGGAAACGGCATACCGACGCTGACTGCCTGTCTCGGTCACCCATTGAGTCAGCTCCTTCAAGCGATGAAGAGGAAACAGCATTCCTTGGCCTTCACGACACGTCTACCATTGCACAACAACAACGTGACGACCCTGAGTTGCTTGACCTGATTAATTTCTTGGACGGACGAACTCGGACAGCACCTAAAGCTTTCGCAAGAGGATTGTCATCGTTTTGCTTAAGGAACAAAGCCCTATACAAAATGAACTTCTCATCGAGCGGATCAAGCTATTTGCTCGCCGTTCCTACTGCTCTTCGTAGTGAAGTACTGGAAGCATCCACAACGAGGTCACTTCTGGACATCTAGGATATACGCGGACACTGAACAGAGTGCGGCAAAGATATTACTGGCCAGGACTGCCCGTTGCCGTGAAACATCACGTTCGGACCTGCCTAGAGTGCCAGCGGCGTAAGTCACCTCCAACGAAACCAGCCGGTTTGCTACAACCCATTCAAGTACCGCAAACGCCATTTGACCAGATCGGAATGGACCTCTTGGGTCCACTCCCTACCTCTACTACTGGTAACCGCTGGGTTATTGTAGCAACTGACTATCTCACTCGCTACGCCGAAACAAAAGCTATCCAGAGAGGCACAGCAGCAGAGGTGGCCCGATTTTTCATAGAGAATGTTGTGCTGAGACATGGCGCACCAACCATCGTCATAACAGACCGAGGCAACGCATTCACAGCCGCGCTTTTAGATAACGTCCTGATGCTCAGTGGCACAAGTCACCGAAAGACAACAGCCTACCATCCACAAACAAACGGACTGAACAAAACACTCGAAGACATGCTTTCCATGTACGTGAATATAGAGCACAACGATTGGGACGAGATTCTGCCTTATATCACGTTTGCTTATAACACGCCTAAACAAGAAACTACACGGATGATCTATTCAGCCTTGTACACGGACGTGAAGTAAGGACGATGCTCGACGCCATGCTACCAGACGAACCTGACGACATTGACACAGATGCCGATGCGTTTACGCGACGTGCAGAAGAAGCCAGGCAGCTCGCACGCGTGCGAATACACCAGCAGCAAGCATACGATGCAGGTCGCTATAATGCAGGTCGCTATTTATGCCCATCATAGACCTGTAACTTACGAAACCGATGAAAGAGTATGGGTCTGGACGCCTATACGATAACGGGGACTATCCGAGAAGCTTCTGAGGCGATATTTCGGACCCTATAAAGTGCTGCATCGGCTAAGTGACGTCACATACGAGGTCGTTCCAGATAGCCCTCACCGCAGAAGGCGCCGCCAACACCGTTCTGAACTTGTGCACGTAGTGCGCATGAAGCCATACGTCATCGAGTGACTGTACGAGCAACTTTCATTTTCACCAAGCGAACTTTATTGTCTAGCATCGAGGCGATGCTCTTTTGGAGAGAGAGCAAATGACGCGTACTCTATATAGACGTTTAAACGGCGATGACAGTATGTTCATTAACTGATTCTGAGTAGTAGGACAGGGTATTCGAAGACGAAGAAGCTGTCTTTGTGCTGGTGATTCTTAAGCTGTTCCGCCGTCTTGTTCAACGTGTGTTCTCTTGTTCGCGTTGACTCGTGACAATATTGTAGACACAGCATCATACTATTTGTTCTCGTGGGCCCCTGCTACCGTGTTCGGTGCTTTCATCTGGGGAGCCCAGGAAGGTGCCACGATGCTATTGTTCATGCACGTTCATGGTCGAGCACCCTTGTTGAAGGTGACCACTTCAGATCCCTTGTGCTTGTTGTAGAAGGCTGCGGTGTGCCACGTTATACTGTTTGACCAGGCTTTACCCCTTAACAAGACACATCCTCAAGCCATTCGCGCAAGCCTGAAGTGGACATCTCGAGGAGAGCTTAACTGCCAGCTCCCGCTACTTACAAAATGAGTTCTGCACAATTCTTGTTCTGGAGAACTCATTTCGTTGGATGAAAGCTCGCTTTCCCTGTGTCGCAAAGAGAATGTAATGCCACATTCCTAACACAAAGCGAGCTCTTAGGTATGCATGCATGTTGCACATTTGTGACGAATTTAGGAATAATGCTGAGCAGCTGTTAAAAATGAAATTCCTGAGCTTGACGCTTTGAACCTCCAGGCGTAAAACCGCACTGAAGTGGGAAAATGTGATAGGGCCGGGAAAATGTGATACAGTCATTGGAAACATAATGTTACGTCGCGGAAGTCGCATATACAGGCGTATATAAATATTTACAAGTGAGGGAACGAGGCATAAAAAAGATGGCTGGCGAGACCGATTCTACCTCTACACGTCAAATCATAAGGGTATGTGTGCCCTAAGGGCACACATACCCTTATGTGTGCCCTTGTGGTACCTTATGTGTGCCCTTGTGATACCTTGTGGTATGTGTGCCCTAAGGGCACACATACCACAAGGGTATGTGTGTCATGTGTGTGCCATAAGGGTATGTGTGTCATGAGTATCATATGTGCCCCCGTCACATAACCCAGTAACATAACCCTCGCCCGGAAAGGTGCCGTCTTGGTGTTAAGTATAAGGGAGGTGAACGCGCGGCAAATTAATGTTTCAGCCGGGCACATGGACAACGTCAGTGGGGACACACTAGTCCAGCGGAGCGATCTTGTAGTTTACATCGCCAAGCTGACGCAGTATCGTGTTGGGCCCTGTGTATCGCGGCAGCAGCTTTTCACACAAGCCGATTCGGGGACATGGTGTCCATAGGAGGACAACAGAGCCAGCGAGAAACTGAACGTCTGGATGTCGACTGTCGTACAGGATCTACTGTGCGGCCTGAGACTCGGTGAGCCGGGAGCTGGCAATCTGGTGCGCCATGTGAGCCCGGGCGAAGACGTCTTGCGCACTTACCAGTGGGAGTATGCGTCAAGCAAGGAAACAGGGTGTCAAAAGGCAAAGTATGGCGTCGAAGAGAAGGTAAAAGGATGAAAAGCCAGCGGTCTCATGACGAGACGAATTATAGACGAAGGTCACGAAGGGTAACGGGCTGTCCCAATCACTGTGGTGGCCAGAAACGTACATAGACAGCATTTCTGTCAACATGCGATTGAGCTGCTCCCTGAGTCCGTTTGTCTGCGGGTGGAAAGCTAGTGCTCCGCTGAAGAGGAGCAAATCAGGGGCGCTGTAACGTAAAATTATTCCAAACTGTTTTGATTACAATTTCTGCAATCAGCCTCCACGATTGGTCAACACATTTTGGGGCCACTCCCAACTTCGCCTGTCTGTCATGCGACGTCACGAAAATCGCGATAGCTCCCCCTCTGATATAACGTGTACACACTGATTATGCATGATTAAACCGCACAAAAGGAAAATAATCATTCCTGATTCGACGCCTTTTCACCATTAGCCCTCTGCTATTGGTCAAACGTTTTCTGGCTACGCCCATTTCACCTGTCTGTCACGCGACCTCACAAAAACGCGAAAACTCACCACGTCAAAGTGACGTGTACGCGAAAAAAATTCATTAATATGCCGAACAAAACTGACATTTTTTCCGAATAGCCACAAACTGCAGCGTTCCTAAAGGAATAGAAGATGGCTGCCCGCGGATCGCTGAGGCCCTAGCTACTCGCACCTGCCGGTGAGCACTTATTTATTTGCGCATGATAAACCTTTTTGCGTGGCAGTAAAACGTTATCGAGCCCTTTCGGCATGCATACGGCATCTCTCTGCCAACTCTTCCTTGCTGAGGATCCGTTTTAGCGGTATTCTTATCCTACCGTTGCACGCCGCCATGATTTTTGACCAGCCACCGCAAGCTAAGTAAGACGAAGCGGACCAATCGGAGAAGCCGGCACCACTCTCTTCATGCGGTTATCTATTTTCACTGTACTGGCTCAACCCCATCGAAACCATCTCCACTAGAGCGTGCTCCTCACCTCTTGTGAGCCAATTAGATAAGAAAAACCGCTGAGTCTAGACAATGTTATTGGTTTTGAAAGCGAACAAAGGTGACCTCCTATAAACAAGGAGAGTGTTTGGGTTGTTCAGACAACGCTGCGGGTCACCGCCCGACGCTTGCGTCGGTGGTTACGTAAAGTTGACGTCAGGAGTTTGGAATCAACGCAGTTTGGAATCATTTTACGCTATAGCGCCCCAGGTCTTCAACAACTCGGGACAAGCAGGTGCACCCGCGATCAGTGAGGAGCTGCTGGGGTGCATCGTGATGAGGGATGACGTCATATAATAGAAAATCTGCCCACTCAGTTGGACAGTTTCTGCGCAAAGCTCGCGTGATCGCGTACCGGGTCCCGTAATCAGCCGCGACAACGACCCACTTATTGCCAGATGTTGACTTCAGAAAAGGGCCGATAAGATCGAGACTGAGGCGAAAGAATGGCTCGAAGGGCACATCGATGGGGTGAAGACGTCCAGCGGGAAGCACAGCAGGTTTTTGCAGCGCTGACAAGGCGCACAGGCTGCAACTTAGTGGCACACACAGCGGTACAGGCTTGGCGAGGAGAAGCGGCGCCGTACGTCGTCGTAAGTACGAGAAACGTCGAGGTGGCCTGCACTGGGTGCGTCACGCAAGTGCTCATGAACAGATGTCCGGAGATGGCGCGGGACAACGAGTAAAAATGCTGGTCCTTCAGGGCGTAAGCCGCGATGGTAGAGAACGTCGTCGCGGAGTACGAGCATGCGCACTGTGGGCTTCGAATGTCCAGTATTGAGACGATCGATAACAACACGTGAGCAAGCATCACGCCGTTGTTCAGTGGGGATGTCGCGCAGATCATAAATGGCCAGGACACAAGAGTCGGTGTCATGTGCATCATCTTCAGGGCAGTCGACAGGATGCCGGGAGAGGCAGTCGTTGTCCTTGTGTACAGTGCCTAGAATATATATTTTAGGCACTGTACCTTGTGCAAGCGGCCTGACTTGTATAAAACAGCAAACGAATATTCTTGGAGCCGTAGCGTCCATCTGCCCAATCGCCCAGTGGAGTCCTTCAGTGACGAGACCCAGCACAACGCATGGTGAATGGTAACCACGAAAAATGTGTGGCCGTACAAGTAGGGGCGGAATTTAGCTACTGCCCAAACTAATGCCAGGCACTCCCGTTCAGTAATTGAAAAATTCCGCTCTGCGGGTGACAGCTGGCGTATGCAATGACACGCTCAGCGTGAGGCTGCCATTGAACGAATACAGCCCCAATTCCGTGGCCACTGGCATCCGTGTGAAGTTCAGGGGTGGCAGCTGAATCATAATGAGTCAGCGATGGGGTTGCCGTTGGCAAGCCTACGAGGGTGGAGAATGCTTTGATTGGAGCAGGGCCCCACGTGAATTGCAGTAGGGTTTCCACTTGGGCTTGTTGGCTTTCCATTGTTGGTTTTCCACACGTGAATCCAACGTCCTTCTTAAGTAAGCCGGTGATGGGTGAGTGGAGTCGGCGAAATTCTTAATGAAATGACAGAAATACAAGCACAGGCCGAGAAAGCTTCTTACATTTGCGGTGGAAGACGGAATAGCAATGTTCTGGACAGCGCGAACCTTGTAATGGTCGGCACTGACGAGGTGGCCAAGAAACTTAATTTGACGACGTCCACAGTGGCACTTGGAAGAGTTCAAATGCAGGCCGGCGCGTCAGAAAACAGCAAGAATGGCCGACAGACGCATGAGATGACTCGCGAAAGTTGGTGAAAGGAGTATCACATCAGCTGCGCCAGGACAACCGTTGGGGTTGTAGGCGTTCATGCGGGCCGCGCCATTTCGGGTCCTGCTTAGTCCATCATGTTGTCCTGTCCGATGTGACGAACACTGTGGAGCTCCGTTGTTCCTTCTCGTGGGTACGCCACACCTCCACCAATTTGTTACGTTGCGAAAGTCAAATATACAGGCGTATTTACAATATTTACAAGTAAAGCAACGATACATAAACAAGATGGCTGGCGAGACCGATTCTACCGCTACACGTCAAATCATCTTCTTCGCACGGATGCCACTCTTGGTCGCGACGTAGCAATATTTTTCAAAACGGGCTAACCGATAATCAGAACAACCAAGGAACAGCAGACCTGTAGTCCTAATTTGAGATAATGCTAATATTCAGTTCTTAAGTTCACTGCAACTACTTAAAGGGGCACTAAAGAAGTACTACGTCGAGCTAGATGGAAACATTAGGCTTCTGTAATAGCAAGCTTGCAATTCGTAGCGAAAACAGGGCTTTTGTGAGCTAGAAAGTGAAAAAAATGGAAAGTTGGAGCGGCACAACCTGTCATTGTCTATGGTAGCGCCCATGTGACATTCATCATCATCATCAGCCTATATTTTATGTCCACTGCAGGACGAAGGCCTCTCCCTGCGATCTCCAATTACCCCTGTCTTGCGCTAGCGTATTCCAGCTTGCGCCTGCAAATTTCCAAACTTCATCATCCCATCTGGTTTTCTGCCGACCTCGACTGCGCTTCCCTTCTCTTGGTATCCATTCTGTAACCCTAATGGTCCACCGGTTATCCATCCTACGCATTACATGGCCTGCCCAGCTCAATTTCTTCCGATTAATGTCAACTAGAATATCGGCTATCCCCGTTTGTTCTCCGATCCACACCGCTCTCTTCCTGTCTCTTAACGTTAGTCCTAAGATTTTTCGTTCCAGCGCTCTTTGTGCGGTCCTTACTTGTTCTCGAGCTTCTTTGTTAACCTGCAAGTTTCTGCCACATATGTTAGCACCGGTAGAATGCAATAATTGCACACTTTTCTTTTCAACGACAGTGGTAAGCTCCCAGTCAGGATTTGGCAATGCGTGCCGTATGCACTCCAACCCTATTTTATTCTTCTGTAAAGTTCTTTCTCGTGATCAAGGTCCCCGGTGAGTAATTGACCTAGATAAACGTACTCCTTTACAGACTCTAGAGGCTGACTGGCGATCCTGAATTCTTGTTCCCTTGCCAGGCTATTGAACATTGTCTTTGTCTTCTGCATATTCATCTTCAACCCAATTCTTACACTTTCTCGATTAAGGTCCTCAATCATTTGTTGTAATTCGTCTCCGTTGTTGCTGAATAGGACAATGTCATCTGCAAACTGAAGGTTGCTGAGATATTCGCCGTTGATCCTCACCCCTAAACCTTCCCAGTCTAAGACCTTGAATACTTCTTCTATAGGCAAGCAGAGAATAGTATTGGAGAGATTGCGTCTCCTAGTCTGACCCCTGTCTTGATAGGTAACTTTCTACTTTTCTTGTGGACAACCAAGGTAGCTGTGGAATCCTTGTAGATGTTTGCTAAGATATTCACATATGCCTCCTGTACTCCTTGATTACGCAATGCCTCGATGACTGCTGGTATCTCTACTGAATCAAATGCCTTTTCATAATCTATGAAAGCCATATAGAGAGATTGATTGTACTCCGCAGATTTCTAGATTACCTGATTGATGACATGGATATGATCCATCGTAGAATATCCCTTCCTGAAGCCAGCCTGTTCTCTTGCTTGGCTGAAGTCAAGTGTTGCCCTGATTCTATTGAAAATTATCTTGGTGAATATTTTATACAATACTGAAAGCAAGCTAATGGGTCTATAATTCTTCAATTCTTTAACGTCTCCCTTCTTATGGATTAGTGTAATGTTGGCGTTCTTCCAGCTCTCTGGTACACTTGAAGTTGTGAGGCATTGCGTATAATGGGCCGCAAGCTTTTCAAGCATAATATATCCTCCATCTTTGATTAAATCTACAGTTATTCCATCTTCTCCGGCAGCTTTTACTCTGGTCATGTCTATCAAGGCCCTTCTAATTTCATCGCTAGTTATAGAAAAAGCCTCTGTATCCGGTTCATCACTATTTCGAATGAAAGTAGCTTGGCTGTCTTGGGCACTGTACAGGTCAGTATAGAATTCTTCAGCTGCTTTTACTACGTCATCGAAATTGCTGATGATATTACCATGCTTATCTTTCAGTGCATACATCTTGCCTTGTCCTATGCCAAGCTTTCTTCTTACTGATTTAATGCTGCGTCCATATTTTACGGCTTCCTCAATCTTTCCCACGTTATAATTCCGAATATCCCTTACTTTCTTCTTGTTGATCAGTTTTGACAATTCAGCGAATTCTATCTGATCTCTTGAGTTGGACATTTTCATGTTTTTTTTTCGTTTCTTTATTAGGGCCTTTGTTTCCTGGGAGAGCTTACCTACTGATTGCCTTGGTGCCTTACCTCCCACTTCAATTGCTGCTTCTGTGATCAACCTAGTTGCTGTTTCATTCATTACCTCTTTGTTTTCTTCATCTTCCTTTTCTAAAGCTGCATATTTGTTTGCGAGCACCAGCCTGAATTGGTCTGCTTTTACCCTTACCGCCTCTAAGTTGGCCTGTTTCCTCTTGACTAATTTCACTCTTTCTCTCTTCAAATTGAGAGAAATCCTAGACCTCACTAACCTATGGTCACTGCACTTTACCTTACCTATCACTTCTACATCCTGCACTATGCTTGGATCGGCAGAGAGTATGAAATCTATTTCATTCCTTGTTTCTCCATTAGGGCTTTTCCAGGTCCACTTCCTGTTGCTGCGCTTCCTGAAGAAGGTATTCATTATTCGGAGCCTATTCCTTCCCGCGAATTCTACTAACATCTCTCCTCTTGCATTCCTAGAATCGATGCCGTAGTTGCCAATTGCTTGCGCACCAACCTGCTTTTTCGCCACTTTTGCCTAGAAGTCGCCCATGACTACAGTATACTCAGTTTGCACCTTTCTCATTGCTAATTCAACATCTTCATAAAACTGTTCAATTTCTTCATCATCGTGACTAGAGGTTGGGGCGTAGGCTTGTACTACCTTCATTTTGTACCTCCTATTCAGCTGTATTACGACGAATGCTATCCTCTCATTAGAGCTGTAGAATTTCATTTCATTTCATTTATTATACCTCAAAGGCCCCAGATGGGGTACTACATGAGGGATGGGTTTTATATGCACTGAAAGAATGATTCCAGTTTTGTCCTGAATTGATGTGGATCGGAGTGGTCCACGGCAGTTGTAGGCAGATGGTTCCGGTACCGTGCTGTCTTCACATAAAATGAGTGAAGATGCGTGGTAGAATGCGCCGGGGGAGGATAAACCGCTCTGGGATGGTTTGTGCGGCTGGATAAGCGATGGACTGGTCAGATAGCTGGAACTTCGAAGGGAGCATTATAGAATTTGTGGTAAAGGCATAGCCTAGATATGCGACGTCGCAATTCAAGGTTGGTGAGGTGACCACGAGCCTTAAACTCGGAAACGCTGGAATGGTAAGAGTACGCAGAGTAAATAAAACGAGCTGCGCGATTTTGTGCTGGTTCTAGAATATTAGGTTAGATTGATGAGGGTCCCAAACAGAGCATGCGTATTCTAACTTAGGGCGAACAAATGTGAGGTAAGCTATTAGTTTCACTGATGGCGGAGCGAGTCTTAAGTTCCTACGAAGAAAACCCAAAGTGCAATTCGCGGAGTTAGCTACGTGGGTAAACCAGGAGAGATTGCTTGAAAATGTTACGCCAAGATATTTATAAGATTCAGGGGATGATATTGCGGAGTCGAAAATGATATATTGTGCTGGATGGTAATGTGGCCTGCGGTGGAAAGATATTAGTGAAGTTTTCTTTATATTAAAGGACATTAACCATGTCCTTAAACCAGGACATTCGTGAATGTTGCCAGCTACGTTGTTATAGACTAGAAATCCTATCCCGGATTCTCTCTTGTCTGGAAGACCTCTGTAGCAGAGGGCGTGGCCGTTAGTCAGCGCTGTGTAAGCCTCACCAGTTCTTCTAACCTAAGGTTTATAATATCCCAGGCAATGCCTGATAATTCAAATAGTCCTGCGAAGCTAGCCTCACTCGAGAGGGTGCGCGTGTTGAACGTTGCCAGGCTCAGTTTCCATTGGCGGCCTGTCCGGACCCAGAGATTCTTAGCACCCTCTGCGGCGTAGCAGGTCTGACCACCACCTTGGTCAGGTGCTCCGCAGCCGCTGGGGACTGAGGGCCATGGGTTAATTGTCGGAGTCATGAGGGACGTAGTGGCCGAATACTGCACCAGGGAGGCCAATTCCTGTTCTGGTGAGGGAGTGACTTTGATGAAGCTTATAATGGGCCTTCCTAGTTTGGCTGCACCTGAACTAGTAACAACTAGCTCTCGGCAATATATATATTTTCTTGCCGGTGTCAGGTACCACTGCATGCCTGAAAATGTAGTGGACTGGAGTAGAATTCAAACTTACGACCTTCAGATTTCAAGCCGGGTATTCGCCCTCGGCTCCACGCCACCCCCACCATGTGATATTAGCGCTGGCTAATTCACAGAGAGCAACATAGATTGAGGTCACATGGGAGATTACCTCAACTCGCCCATTTTGGCAAGGGCGGTTAAAACAGAGGAGCAGCACTGGGACAAGGGCAGCTTGTACGCAATGACTCAAGTTGGTGTAAAAGAGGTGAATTGAGAATTGACCCGCACCTAGGGGCATATACTCCGTGAGTCACGTTAGTCTAACAGCGGGTTTCCAACACAGTTCCCTCAGCGCATCAACGCGACCATCTACCCATTAGACCATGGACTATCCAGTGATCCAAGTTGGCGAGAAAACTGGTAGAGAGATAGAAATCAAGATCTCAAACAAAAATGTGGTTGATCCCTCTTATATAGGAATCGGTATAGAACACGAAAGTGAAACGTGTCTTCACAGAAGTAGTGTAATGTTTATTGCACATTGATATATAATGTCTATTGGTGTTTTGTGGCTAAAGCGCCCTTAGGCGTTGATGCACCCACGCTGACGCCTGGTGGCACGTCTCCTCCATCACGACTACCAACGTCGATGACCATGAGCAACCGTCGTGCATATGGAAGCTGCACTACGCTGCACACGCTAGCACAACGCGAAAGACGAAGCACGTAACTGACACACTAATACAACGCGCAAGACAAAACACGTAACTGAATCGTCACCGAGTCAAATCAGCGCGTACAGCGCGTCGTAATTGCAGCCTCCGCGATCAACTTCAGAAACATTTTCAGAGCTAATTGCGGAGGCCACGCTCCGCTGTGCTGAGTACGGTGATCAAGATCCCAAACAAAAAGCATATAACGTATCCTAAGAATGCTAATCTCGTTATAATTTTAGCAATGTACGAGGTTGAAATCCGAGAGCCTGAATGACGTTCAAGATTTGAAGCATTGTTAATGTGGGCTTGCAAATATTGCATGGGGCAGCTATTTTGGTGAGCCGTGGTTCGATTTGACCTGGGACAAGAATGTCTTTTATTTAAGTAACTGAAAACAATAAGAGAAAGGAACTGCAAGTTGCAGGATATGAGCCAAATGATGCTTTGCATTACAAGACTGGAGTTTGCAACAACCTTCATAGTTTATTTTTGTGCCATTTCCAACAGTACTGACAGCAGCTTGCCCTTCCTGTTGGCCATCTGCTGGTGCAGCTGCTGCTCCCGCATCTTCTCGTCTCGATTTCTTCTGCTTTCTGTTGTATATGCAGCTGCTGTTCGACAAGAATTTGTGCCAGAATGGTGGAATTGACTTGCTGCAGTTTTCTTGCTCCAGCCTCTCGTGCTCTTTGTGACACTTAACGTTGCCATGGTTCAACGTGGGGCTCATCCGCATGCTGCCCTTCTAAGGCCTCCCCCCCAGGCACTGGTGCCGCTCTTAGCAGCTGTTCCAAGCGAGCAGGGGAGGGGCAAAATTCGGGGATGTCATTGCCCGGGGACTGTTGTGTCTCGCAGTCTGCATCCCCATCAATAATGGCCTGAAAAATCTGAAGTACGTTAACAAGGCTAAGCGCTGGACGAGTCGGTATATGGTCAGCTGAGATGAAAGCCAGCTAAAGAAGCGCATACACGAGAAACAAGGAGTACACGAGACGATTGCTATACTAACAACGGAGCTTTATTGTAGACATGAACAGGCAAGGTCTAACTGAGCTGATCTGACAGCACGACACCACCACTATAACCACGAGTTTACATAGATTATCGCTCAAACATACTAACACATTTAAGGTTCTAGATACGAATACTCCTTTTCAGTTAGTGCGAGTGATGGTACGCCAATGCATATGTCATTGTGCTTCTTAATCTGACAGGCGTATAAAAATTCGCTGGTGGTTCTCGTTTTGCTCCGGCCAGGAATTGTGTCAACAATTGTTCCACAAATAATTGCAGCACCATGGATTGCCGACGCAAAATGAGCTGAAATCAAATGAAAGGGGGTGTTGATATCTAGAACCTTGAATGTGACAGTAAGTTTGATCCACAATGTGTGTAACTCGTGGTTGTTATAGTACTGTGTTGTGCTGGCGCATGCGCTTGGGGAGATCTTTCGGGTTCATGTTCAGCAATTGTCCTTGTGTTTTGTGTATGCTTTCCTTTTGCTGGTTAGTGGAACCTAAAGGCAGGCATAGCAAAATATCAAGTCTGATGCAGAAGGAGATCCTGCTGTTTCTGATGTTATTATGTACTAATGAATCCTGTAGTAAGGAATGAAATAGATTTCATACTCTCTGCCGATCCAAGCATAGTGCAGGATGTAGGAGTGTTAAGTAAGGTTAAGTGCAGTGACCATAGGTTAGTAAGGTCTAGGATTTCTCTCAATTTGAAGAGAGAGAGAGTGAAATTAGTCAAGAGGAAACAGGCCAACCTAGAGGCAGTAGGGTAAAAGCAGACCAATTAAGGCTGGTGCTTGCAAACAAATATGCAGCTTTAGAAAAGGAAGATAAAGACAACATAGAGGTAATGAATGAAACCGTAACTAGGTTGATCTCAGAAGCAGCAATTAAAGTGGGAGGTAGGGCACCAAGGCAACCAGTAGGTAAGCTCTCCCAAGAAACAAAGGACCTAATAAAGAAACGACAGAAGATGAAAATGTTCAACTCAACAGATCAGATAGAATTCGCTGAACTGTCAAAACTAATCAACAAGAAAAGAGTAAGGGATATTCGAAATTATAACGTGGGAAAGATGAGGAAGCCGTAAAATATGGACGCAGCATTAAATCAGTAAGAAGAAAGCTTGGCATAGGACAATGCAAGATGTATGCACTGAAAGATAAGCATGGTAATATCATCAGCAATTTCGATGACATAGTAAAAGCAGCGGAAGAATTCTATACTGACCTGTACAGTGCCCAAGACAGCCAAGCTACTTTCATTCGAAATAGTGATGAACCGGATACAGAAGCTACTTCTATAACTAGAGCTGAAGTTAGAACGGCCTTGAAAGACATGACCAGGGGAAAAGCTGCTGGAGAAGATGGAATAACAGTAGATTTAATCAAAGATGGAGGAGATATCATGCTTGAAAAGCTTGCGGCCCTTTATACGCAATGCCTCACAACTTCATGTGTACCAGAGAGCTGGAAGAACGCCAACATTATACTAATCCATAAGAAGGGAGATGTTAAAGAACTGAAGAATTATAGACCCATTAGCTTGCTTTCAGTATTGTATAAAATATTCACCAAAATAATTTCCAATAGAATCAGGGCAACACTTGACTTCAGCCAACCAAGAGAACAGGCTGGCTTCAGGAAGGGATATTCTACGATGGATCATATCCATGTCATAAATCAGGTAATCGAGATATCTGCGGAGTACAATCAACCTCTTTACATGGCTTTCATAGATTATGAAAAGGCATTTGATTCAGTAGAGATACCAGCAGTCATAGAGGCATTGCGTAATCAAGGAGTACAGGAGGCATATGTGAATATCTTAGCAAACATCTACAAGGATTCCACAGCTACCTTGGTTCTCCACAAGAAAAGTAGAAAATTACCTATCAAGAAAGGGGTCAGGCAAGGAGACACAATCTCTCCAATGTTATTCACTGCATGCTTAGAAGAAGTATTGAAGCTCTTAGACTGGGAAGGCTTAGGAGTGAGGATCAACGGCGAATATCTCAGCAACCTTCGGTTCGCAGATGACATTGTCCTATTCAGCAACAATGGAGACGAATTACAACAAATTATTGAGGGCCTTAATCGAGAAAGTGTAAGAATTGGGTTGAAGATGAATATGCAGAAGACAAAGATAATGTTCAATAGCCTGGCAAGGGAACAAGAATTCAGGATCGCCAGTCAGCCTCTAGAGTCTGTAAAGGAGTACGTTTTTCTAGGTCAATTACTCACAGGGGACCCTGATCACGAGAAAGAAATTTACAGAAGAATAAAATTGGGTTGGAGTGCATATGGCAGGCATTACCAAATCCTGACTGGGAGCTTACCACTGTCGTTGAAAAGAAAAGTGTACAATCATTGCATTCTACCGGTGCTAACATATGGAGCTAACAAGGAGTTTAACTTGGAGGTTAACGTGCTAACTTGGAGGTTAACAAAGAATCTCGAGCACAAGTTAAGGACCGCACAAAGAGCGATGGAACGAAAAATCTTAGGACTAACGTTAAGAGACAGGAAGAGAGCGGTGTGGATCAGAGATCAAACGGAGATAGCCGATATTCTAGTTGAAATTAAGCGGAAGAAATGGAGCTGGGCAGGCCATGTAATGCGTAGGATGGATAACCGGTGGACCATTAAGAATACAGAATGGATACCAAGAGAAGGGAAGCGCAGTCGAGGTCGGCAGAAAACCAGATGGGATGATGAAGTTAGGATATTTGCAGGCACAAGTTGGAATACGCTAGCGCAAGACAGGAGTAATTGGAGATCAGAGGGAGAGGCCTTCGTCCTGCAGTGGACATAAAATATAGGCTGCTGCTGCTGCATGATGATGATGATGAATCCTGTAGTAAAACATGCTATTTAAAAAGTCGCAATGTAGCTTCAAAGGGAGAAATGCAAACATTTCGAATGACAGCAGCCTAGGTAGGCTACGGTGCATGTTTTTCCAATAGGAAATAAAGCTAGATGACTTTTGAGCTTCGATTTGAGAAAGTGTACAGTTCCGCAGTAATTGTTACGAAGGTAACAGTTACGCAGTAGTGCAGGCACCGTTGGAGTGCTGAACCGCCTTTTCCAGAAAAACCAGGCTCTGTGCACACTCACTTATTGTGCAGGTCACATTTTTATTCTGTTTTCTTGTGTCAGCGACAAATCATTTTATTGCAGGGACCTTAAAAATCTACGTAGGTCCCAATAGAATTTTTAATGGAGTATTCTACAGCCTGTCGTCTTTGTTTCAGTTCAGTAGCCTGTAAAGAAACGTAAACAGGGCTAGCGCGAAAGCACTACATATTGTCATACTGACTGAGAATTCCAAATATGTTTTTTTTTTAATTGACGCATCTCACAGTCAATATTGTATGGGTGTTTTTGTACATCTAATTGGAAGGACACGGTACTGTGCCATATGACAGAGGGATAAAAAGACACTCTGCAGTACGCGAGGCTCAAAGAGTTCCAAGTGCAGTTAAACAAAAAAAGGCACTCACGTGTACTTGCTTTCCAAGTTTTCAATCTTCTTCTTCACCTCCTTTGTCGATCTGTTACATCGCGCGCGCGGATCTTCCTCGCGATCGCCTCGTAGACAATAAAATTGCGTTTAGCGCGGCACCAAAGCGTTGCTCTTCCCAAAGCGTTGCTCTTTCCAAAGAGCAATCAGCGTCCTCGTTTGTTCAGCACACCAGGAAATTTTCACTGTACACAAGCTCGACGATCCCGCTTAAGCACAAGCCATCGCACAAGCAAAAAGGTGAGTAACTGCAACTATGCCTGGCACGACTGCGACACGAAAACTTAAAATACTGATCGCGTAGAGAAGACGGAGCGCCCAACACGTACGAGGAAACAGGCCACAAGACAAGCACTCACAAGTTCAGATTTATTTCCAGAAAGGCGGAGTACCATAACGAGAAAAGAAAGAAAACCTACACCATAGCCCCAAAAATAAGAATGTGTACAGAAGATATTCTTTTACAAATTGCTGATTTCCGCGTTGGAGCATTGCAGCTTCAAGGTATGGCGTCTGTGATGAAAAGGAGACACTGGCGAAGGTAGCATGGAGAGGGATAATTGAAACTGCGCAATGAGGCACAAGCCTAATTAAATGCAAAAGGGGACAAGGCAAGCCGTATGCCCAGGGGCAGCTCCTGCGAGGGATGAACGGCTGACGAAACCAATGAGACACACATGGTGACGGCACGGGTAGGTTCGGTGAACGTACGTGGAGCGGAAATGCAAGGAGTGAAGAATTCTGCGTCCAGGTGAAATGGTGGGAGCGGCAGGAATGGTTTAAACGAAATAACGGTTATTCTAGACACCTAATGGCATTGCCGATCATTTGTACGAAGAAAAACTATTAGCCCTTCCCCTGTCGAGAAAATGGGGGTAAGCGAAGCTTATGGTGTGTGTATGTGACCCCTGTGGTGATTTTCTTCCTTTCTTTCTCTCTCTTTCTTTCTCTCTATCTTTCCTCTCTCTTTCTTTCTCTCTATTTATATATCTCTTTCTCTCCCTCTTTCTTTTTCTTTTTATCTCTCTCTTACATTTTGCCCCTGGTATGTGCCATTGAGCTTGGACCGTTTCTGCGCTATCACTACGATCATCCCATTTTTCTGCGTGACACCATCACCACCACCGCCGACACTTGTGAGCCTATAAAGCTTCGCTTAAAACCGCTGTTTCTCTTGCAGATAGCACGGCTCCCCCGACGCGGACGATGGACGCTCCGACGCCATAACGACGTGCAAGCTAGGTTCAGTTATTATTAGTGAAGAACACACATCAATGCATCCAAGCAAACACACTGCATTGCAGTCATTTGAGTTCGCAGAATGTACTCGCTGTTAAGTGCACTCCACAGCAAGTGTTACTAGGCTTTTTCATCGGACAGCCTCCGAGTGACAGTAAATGTGAATTTAGCTCGCTGGAAGTCTAACTATATTTGCCCGTTTGACAGGCGTATTACACGGTGGGACTAAGAGCAGTCACACTTCATCCACTAAGAGTGCTAGAAGAAATCCCAGCAATGTGCTTGCGCATAATCTAAAATTTGTCGATAGTGCCACGCGTGTTTTACATGTTCATTCCGCTATCATTATCATCAGAGCCGGCAGCCAGTTTTCGGAATGGTTGTAGGTAGAAGACGAAGTGAACGACGTTGGCTGTTGTGGCCGCTTCAGTAGAGGTGCCGTTCGCTGCCAGTGGACTTATCTTGCCTTTCTTAATGCCCTTAAGAGCAATATCACCTCCTTGCAGTCCCAGATAGCGCGATTATCAGGCTATTTTCAAACACTAGAAACAAAAGTCAATAACGCTATGTCCCCCACATCCCCCTCTTTCAATGCACCAAAAAAATAAAGAGGCTTCCAGAGGCTTCCAAAAAAAAAGAAAGCTCATCTGAAGCTACTTATTCAACACGTGGGTAACAACCAACCCAAACATTTTCCTGGTGTCATAGCGCTACAAGAGACAAATTGCAACGTAAAGCTCCCTTGCTGCTAAGAATTTAACCAGCTGGGAGCCTCTTCACCCCCCTGCACGGCCATCTTGGTGCATCGTAAACTGACAGCTGTGCAGCATGAAATTGAATGTGCCAGCATTCAGCGCACTCTCGTTGAAATCCTGCCCAAGAAACGAGGGGACATGGCTCTCTTCATCTTTAACATTTACAGCTCACCCAGAGACAGGGCAGCCGACTTCTCTCCCATATTAAAGAAAGAATTTTGCATGGCCAAAGACGGTCAACTACTCGTCAGCGCGGATTTCAATTCCAAACATCCCGATTGGGGTTACCACAAGGCGGACCCTACAGGGACCAGACTATGGGTAATTATTCAAGATACAAGGTTTACTATCCTCAACGATCCACAGCAACCTCCGACAAGGGTCGGAAACAGCGTTTGTAAGAACACATCCCCTGATCTTACCCTGGGCAGAAATGTGACGGGAGCCAAGTGGGAAAATATTGGATTAACGGTAGGCAGTGACCATAACATCCCAGTCACAACAGTGTTCACCTCACCTAACAAACAAACCCGCACGGCGGCACGCATAACCAAATGGGATCACTTCCGCCAATATCGGGGGGAAACAGCCCCCGACACAATTCTTGACCTCGGAGAATGGATTAAGATCCCTAAAGAGCGACGTCAGAACCGCCACGCAGGAAATGAGTGTGGAGAATCTAGCGTCCACAGATTCTCGTCTCCTACACATGTGGGAGTCACGAGAAGGCCTCATGCGAAGGTGGGGGCGGCAACGCCACAATTAGAAACTCCGACGACGAATCGCGAAGTTAGAACGCGACATTGAAACTCGTGGCACCACGCTTGAACGTCAGCAGTGGGAACAAACATGTAGCAGTCTGAATGGTCAAATGGGCGCCAAAAAATGTGGCATCTATTACGCCATCTACTCGACCCTAACAGCACCAAATCCGAGACCCGAAAACGTCTTGAACGCTTCATTCACCAATACCCGGGCTCGGACGGGGAGTTGCTTGACGAACTGGCCAATATCTATATCAATACCCAAGCCAATTTAAATGGCGCTAGTAACCCCAGAACGGCGCTACCAGAATACGGGGGAAACCCTAACCCCCAACTCAATGCTGATTTTTCAGAGACCGAGGTTTGCGCGGCACTCCATAGACTGCGCACAACATCGGCACCAGGTCCAGATGGAGTGACGAACAAAATGCTCCGCAACCTCGACTCGAAATCAGTGGGGGCTTTCACAAAATACATGAATAAATGCTGGAGATCCGGCCAAATACCTGCAGAGTGGAAGCACGCCAGGGTCTCCTTCATTCCGAAACTGGGCCAGAAACTCGAGCTCGACAACCTCCGACGCATCTCCCTTACCTCGTGCCTGGGTAAGCTGATGGAGCACGTTGTGCTCTGTCGCCTACAAAATTACGCAGAAGAGCACAACCTTCTTCCCTCCACGATGCTGGGCTTCCGTGCACATATTTCTACCCAGGATGCCCTCATCCAGCTGCACCATGACCTCATCAAACCAGACAGTGGCGAGAACACCAAAGCTCTATTGGGACTCGACCTTCACAAAGCCTTCGACAACGTGAAGCACTCATCCATTGTCAGAAGTCTAGCCACGCTACAACCTGGAGAGCGCACATACAATTATATTACGACCTTTCTCTCCGACAGAACGGTTGAGCTATCGGTGGGCTCCCTCACTTCCCAGCTGATCAAACTCGGCGACCGTGGCACCCCTCAGGGAGCCGTTCTCTCATCATTTCTCTTCAACTTCGCAATGAGGTGACTACCCCCCAAGCTGGACGCAATCTCGGGCCGGCGCCACACACTTTATGCGGACGACATCACGATATGGACGGCCACCGGGTCCGACGGGCAGATCGCGGACACCCTCCAGAGGGCCGCGGATGAAGTCGTCCAGCATGTGGATGACGCAGGCCTCAAGTGTTCACAAAGCAAGTCTGAATTGATGATCCTCCGACCTCCCGACCTACGGAGAATAAAATCTCCGCTACCCATTATCGACTTACTGGTTAATGGCACGCCAATACCCCAAGTGGAGCACATTAGGATACTTGGCCTCATCATGCAGAAAAACCACTACAACAATATCACACTAGACCGCCTTGCAATATCGGTAAATCAGACGGCTCGCTTGATACACAGGGTAAGCGCACGCAGGTAGGGCATGAAGGAGAAGGAATTACTCCAGATCATTCAGGCCTTTGTCGTGCCGCGTTTCACGAACGCTTTGCCGTACTTACAACTCCGACAAAATGAACGCGATCGCCTAGACCGCCTGATAGACCGCCTGATACCGCCCTGGGACTTCCCCGTAATACCTCAACAGAACACCTCCTCAGTTTGGGCCTACACAACACCCTGGAGGAACTCCTAGAAGCGCAAAGGACTGCGCAATTATACCGGCTTCAAGGAAGCAGAACGGGTCGTTGGATAATGGACCGCATTGGGCAAAGGGTTTCTACAACGCGCAATGACCCTGCCACCATTCCGCCAGAAATTAGGAGGAATTTCCTCATCACGCCAATACCAAAGAACATGTTGGCCGGCCACCTCGATGGAAGAAGAAAAGCGAGAGCAAAGACTCTCCACAAAACTCAAGGGTCTAACCCGAAAGCGGCTTACGTAGATGCCGCCAAATACCCAACCAATAACAACTGCGCTATCAGCCTGGTCTCTCTTCCCCACAACCGGGACTGCGAGTCCCGTCTACGCACAGCATGCTCGCTGAGAGCCCCCAACGCAATTGAAGCCGAAGAGGTCGCCATCGCACTTGCAGCAGCGGCAGGCTTCACCACAATTCTGAGCGACTCCAAGGCCGCCATCAGCAACTTCACTCGTGGCATCGTAGCTCCTACAATGCTACGACTACTTCACCCCCTTCTCTCTTCTCGTTCTCAATTTCCCCCTGAGTATGGAAGCGGGGAAGACGATGACGACGCAGAGGTTTTCAGTTGCCACATCGAACTTGTATGGGTCCCGGCCCATTCGGGGAACCCGGGGAACGAGGCAGCCCACCAACATGCTCGAGGATTCGTCCACCGAGCGGCGGGCCAGGCCTCGGACCCGGAGGACTCGAATAGGGGACCTTTGACCTCCTACAGGGACATCACCACCTACTATAGAATCTCGAGACGATCGAGACCATCACCTCACCCTAAATTGACCAAGTGTCAAGAAATCACCTGGCGTCGCCTACAAACGCATTCGTTTCCTTGCCCCCAGATCCTCTCATACATAAACCCGGAGCTAATCGACCCCCACTGTAAGCTATGTGGAGAGATTGCCACTCTCAACCACATTATCTGGGACTGCTGGAAGGACCCTTCCTCCCCACTCTCTCATGGCCACTCCCTTATCCCGGGCATGGAATAATATCCTCGCCAGGACCAGCCTGGAGGATCAGCTCCCGGCCGTGGACAGAGCCGAAGAGGTGGCTGGCAGGCACGACCTGACAGACTACCTCCCCCTTGAACGACACCTATTGTCGAGTAAAGTTGTACCTACCTACCTTGCCTTTCATCTCACGTCAAACTGGTGGAGGTGCTGGATAGACCTAGGCCACACCCTAGGCGAACTAGACCCGATACTGCAGACGTCACCAGCTTTCTCGTTCGAAGTCGCGCGAAGAAGCCGTCGCCTCCAAGGACTACCACCGGAGCTCCATATGCTGGCATGTCCATCGAGAAAAATGTCCACCACTACGGCAGGCCGGACGCAAGAGACCCAGACTGCTCCTGTTCCGCGGATTGCTTGTGCGCCAGGCACATCACGATCTTTCCAGAGCGACGCATTCGAGAACGTTGAGGATTGTTTGGCTTACTTGGAATGGGTTAACGCTTCAACGATTGGGACGACACCAGGAAGATCCGGTACGGTTACTTTGCACTCGAGGATTCAGCACGTTCAGTCAGCTAAGGCGTTGCGCTCCTGAGCACGATATCGCAGGTTAGAATCCCGGCCGCAGCGACCGCATTTCGATGGAGGCGAAATGCAAAAACGCTGGTGTGCTTGCTTTGTAGTGCATGTTAAAGAACCCCAGGTGGTCAAAATTAAAGTCCCTAGATTTCCTGCTCTTTTTAAGTAGCGACATCTACCTCCGTCGGCCGCCATGTTCTTCCTAACCTCCTGAAGCGGCGTATCTGCGTAGATACCATCCGACCGTCAACGGCCGCTGCTGCACCACACAAGTGAAATATACGCTTCAGGCATGGGGCCAGACAACCAATTACGAACCCGAAAGCGGCTTAGTACTGCACTGTTGAGGCCGAACGCGTAATTTGTCTTTACGGCGACGCGTGCCGCGTTCTATTGCGGTCGCACAATACGACGCATGCCGTGTTTCTAGCTGCGGTCGCGCCGACCGCAGAAACTCCGTCGCACAAGGAAAAGACAAAAAGATAAACACGCCCAGAAACATAATGTGTCTTTCCCCTGCCCTCAAGTTGGCTCGCAGTAGCGTGCAAGTGACTGCGGGGAACAGCGTTAGGAAGAACATGGCCGCCGAAATGAGCGCCGACCAATGAGATTGGTCGGCGGTGCTTCAAAGCTTGTCGCTAATTAAAGCAAAACAATATCTAGGGACATTAGTCAAAATTAATCCAGAACCCTTCACTACGGCATGCCTCCTAACCAGAACTGGTTTTGGCGCCTAAAACCTGAGAAAGAAGTTGATTCAGCACGCATATAGTGTGTGAACCACGAATCTTCTCCGACAAGTTGGCGGGCGTTTCGGCGACAGCTGCGCGACACCTACAGCAGCGCTGCAAGGAAAGAACAAGCCGAGCAAGCCCTCGCGTCACGAAACTGGAGGCCAAGCAAGAGCGCTGCTATGTTTGTCGAAGAAATGTCTCGGCTATTTCGGCAAACGGATCCCTCGATGCCCGAGGAGAAGAAGGTGCGACTCTTGATGCGTGGAGTCAAAGAGAAACTCTTTGGCGGCGTTGTATGTAATCCTCCTGCCACTGTAGCGGAGTTCCTTCGTGAGGCAGCAACCATGGAGAGGATGCTTCGGCAGCGGTCGTCCCAATATGAGCGTCTCACAGCCACCGCCTGCTCCATCGCGACAGGAAACGAAAATGCAACTCACACAGACCTCGTACGGTGCGTGGTGAGGGAAGAACTCCGAAAGTTGCAAGCAGTAGGACTCCAACCGAATGTGACGGCAATTACAGATTACAGATGTGGTTCGTGACGGGATCCAGCAGGCAATGCAACCTTTCACAACCCCCCCCCTCCCCCCCCCCCCCTAGATCACTTATGCCGAAGCGGTGCGTGCGCCAGCAGCAGTTGCCAACTCCAGTCCGTTTCTCGTCTCCAACGGGACAAACAGCACCGCGGATTCCAAGCGCTGCAACTGCATGACTGAACATGCGGCAGACAAATGTTTGGTGCACGGCCGACATCGTCCACTGTGTTACCGCTGTGGGGAAGCTGGTCACTTTTACAGTGACTGTACGTTCCGCCAGATGGGTATCCGCAGCTTTCACCCGGACGCGCGTTGCCGGCGCTACGGCGAGCGGCCTCAGCAAATCGAAGTGTATCTTGCACGACATCATTAACGTGCGGTTCCACAGCGACGGCAGTCTCAATCATCGTCTCCTAAACACTTTGTGCCCCCTAGCCGCAGTACTACCTCCTTCGACTCCGTCGGCCGCAGTGGCTCTAGCCCATCTCGGGGAAACTTGGAGCAGCGACCTGCGGGGGTCAGGCCGCTGTTCCTCACACTGTCAAATATCCTCCCTCGACGTAACCTGTGACCGATGAGCAACTGAAAAGCGACGAACCGATTCCCGACATATCACCTGACACCAAAGTTTCTGCTGATATTACCGCTTCTATTGATGGACATCATCCAGTCACTGCTCTCGTCGACACCGGTGCCGATTACTCAGTTCACATTCGCAGCTGCCCTGCGCAAAGTTACAATGTCTTGGGAAGGTCCCCAGTGCAGACAGCCGCTGGTCATCTTGTAACAGCAATGGATGAATAGAAACAACTTTATTGACATCCGGCGAAGTTTAACGACCCGCGATCAGGTCTCCCATGAGGGGACTTCGAGGCCGTGCCCCGTCGCCGCCTCCCGGGCCCGCTGAACTGCCCACTCTTGTGTCTTAAGGTTGGAGCTGCGCAGAGCGGCGGCCCACTTCGACGCAAGAGCCTCCGGAGCACACAACATCGTCTACAGCAGCTGAGTTGACCGGCATTCGAGAAGCAGTCCACTGCATACTACAACACAACCTCGCTAACTGGACAGTGTTCTGCGACTCAAAACCGGCGCTGAAACACATAAGCAATTATATGAATCCCAGAAGCGCATATAGCCCTCTAATCTACGACATCATGGCTCTGCTTACTGAGGCGTCTCAATCCGGACATACCATTGCACTGCAGTGGATTCTCAGCCCCTGTGGAATAGCCGGAAATGAGCAGGTTGACGCGGAAGCAAAAATGGCGCACACTGACGAGAAGATTATAAAACTTCCCTTTTGCCGTTATGACATCAACGCCTTGCTACACAACTCCATCAAAACGTCTGTGGAGCGACAATGGGACAACCCCGACCATCGGCAAGAGCGCCTCTATAGACTTGACGCCGGTTTGCGATTCCGACTTCCACTTCCGATGCGGAGAGGCCAGGAATCACTAATCCATCGATTACGGCTTGGTGTGGCGTACACTCGCAAATACCTTCACTAGATTGGACGAGAACGGGACCCTGATTGTAGCGTCTGTCACACTCCCGAGAAAATAGAACACATACTTTGCGTGTGCCCTCAATATGCGGCCGAGCGAAGGACACTGAAGCGTAGTGTTGACTGTTTGGACTCCCGCCCCTTTTCGGAAACCAAGGTTTTAGGCGCATGGAGAAGCGTTGATCATGCCCAGCGCACCATAAGATCACTTTTGAACTTTATGTGTGAGACGGGCTTAGACGGTCGTCTCTAGGACCTGTGCAGTGTGCAGTGCGCGAAATGTGTTTGTGCGATGACGTTTTGTGTGGACAACACTACTCCTGCGTGTAGTGTGTGAAAAGTGTACAACCGCATATTGGACAACGTGTGTAAATAGTAGCTCATTGTACGATATCATAATCACCTGCCATAATCATCTCCCACTTCCCCTTACCCCAGTGAGGAGTAGCAGGCTAGAGACACGCTCTCCAGGCCGACCTCTCCTCCCTTCTCTTCATTAAAATCTGCTCTCTCGCTCTCTCCCTCCGGAGCTACTGCTATTTTCGCTGCTATAACAGGACACTCCCACAACATGTGTGAGAGTGTCGCTCTAGTTGCCTGACATAACTTGCAAAGAGCACTCGGGTATTGCGTGGGGAAAATGTGCTACAATCGCACAGGACTGGGGAAGGTGTGTGTCTGCAGTTGTCGCCAGACGACTGCCTGGCAACGTCTCAGTCTTGGGTTAGGTGGGGGCAATATCCTCCTGCCTAACTGGTAGTGCTTGGTGATATCATTATAGCTTACTAAGCGTTCTCGCGTGTTTCGCACCAGGAGGCCCGAACTCGCAGAGGGTGTCTCAGACTCTGCGCGGCGGGTCAGTTCTCGCGCAGAGTGCTGTGCCACCTCATTCAAGTTATGGGGGCCCTCGTCGGTGGGGGTAGCGACGTGCGCTGGGAACCACATGATCACGGTGCTATCGAAGTGCTGTCGACCAGCTTTCCTTAGGATATGAAGAACTTCGGAAGAAATGCGCCCCCACGCGTAGTTACGAACAGCGGATTGTGAGTCGCAAAGAACTACCTCGCAGAGGGGGTCGGTAAGCGCAAGCGCAATCGCAACCTCTTCCGCTGTATCTGGGTATTCCGTGCTGACACTGGACGCGTGAGTAAGCCGGGCATTAACGTCTATGACTACCGCCGTGAACCGTTGTTCTTGTGTGTACTCTGCCGCGTCTACGAAGCGCGTAGTCGTCTTCCCACCAAAGGAGCGCAGCAGTGCCTTGGCACGGGCCTGCCGTCGGCCCCCGTTACGTTCGGGGTGCATGTTTCGAGGGATAGGGGCGACGATCAGTGTGTCGCTGACGTTGGGTGGAATGGCCTGTTTCTGACCATGTTGGACATGGTAATTGAAGCCGAGTTTCTGCAGCATGTACCGACCCGTGGCTGCCAGGGAGATGTGTTCGAGTTGCGTGGCTCTTTGCGCATCCGCGATTTCCTCAAGCGTGTTGTATACCCCCAGCTGTAGCAGACTAGAAGTGCTCCTGGACTCCGGTAGGCCAAGGGAGATCTTGTAAGTCTTGCGTATAAGGGTGTTTAGTTTCTCTCTTTCGGTGACATTCCAGTTGTGGAAGGCAGCCACATAAGTAATGCGACTGATTCCGAAGGAGTGTATGAGGAGCATGACGCTGTCCTCCTTCACGCCCGTGTGCTTGTTTGTAATGCGTTTGATCAGGCGGATAGCCGCTGTAACCTTGCCTTCAATCTTGCGGATAGCTTCTGCGTTTGACCCGTTGGCTGCTATATGCATGCCGAGGATGCGTATCTTCGGGACTCGGGGATTACAAGAGCCGTCTTGCGTATACAGGAGTATTTCCTCACATTGGCACGATTCGCTGGTAGGCTTGGGCCGGCGGCGCGGGCGGTAGAAGAGCAGCTCCGATTTGAGTGGAGATAGTCGGAGACCCGTGTCTTGTAGGTAGGTTTCTGTTGCAAAGACCGCTGCTTGTAAGGTGCCTTCTATCTGACCGTCACTGCCCTCGTCGACCCACAGGGTGATGTCGTCTGCATACAAGGAGTGATGGAGGCCGTCAATCTCGTCAAGGCAGGCGGGAAGACCCAGCATCACGAGGTTGAAAAGGAGCGGGGATATGACCGACCCTTCAGGAGTGCCGACGCTTCCTAGTGCATGTTCGTCGGATGTCATGCTGTCGACCGCGAGGGTGACTGTGCGGCACGACAGGAAGTCTCTTATGTAGTTGTAGCTGCGCTCGCCCATCTTGAGCTTGTTAATTCGGTTCAGGATTGCTGCATGTGATACATTGCTGAATGCCTTTTCCAGATCGAGGCCAAGGATGGCCTGGGTGCCGCTACTTGGGTCGTTGATGATGTGGTGGTAGAGCGGGAGCATAACGTCTTGAGTTGAGAGGTGTGACCGGAAGCCCACCATAGTCGGTGGGTAGGCTGCAGTGTCTTCGAGGTGGCGGTTGATGCGGGTGAGGAACGCATGCTCCATAACCTTGCCAACGCAGGATGTGAGGCAAATGGGCCGCAAGTGATCCAGGCTGGACGGCTTACCTGGCTTCGGTATCAGGACTGCCTTAGAGCGTTTCCAAGCCCCTGGGATGCGACCCACTCGCCAGCATTTGTTGATGTATGTCGTAAGAGCGGTGATTGAGACATCATCGAGGTTTCGTAGAGCCTTGTTCGTAACCTTGTCGGGACGAGGTGCTGATTTGCCATTAAGGTCGTAGAGAGCTGCGCGGATCTCTGACTCGTGAAATTCTTCATCGAGCGTCGCGTTTGGCTTGCCGGTGTAATCTCCGTGTTGGACATCGGGTCGTTGAGGGAAGTACTTGTCTAGCAGGCGTGTCACGATCTGTTGATCACTCGTGGTAGGCCGTTCCTTGTGTAGAAGGTGCTGCAGGTTGGCACGTTGAGCAGACTTGCCCTGCGTTTCCCCCAATAGGTGACACAGGAGACGCCACGTGCTGCCATTGTGCAGCTGCCCGTCGATTGCGTTGCAGTTGTCGCACCACTGCTGGCGGCTTAAGGTCCGTCAATGTTCTTCTAGGTGGCGATTGATCTGTGCGATCTTCTTACGAAGTTTTCGGTTGTGCCGTTGCTTCTTCCATCTTGCGTATTGTGATGTCTTGGCTTCCCAGAGGTGGACTAGTCGACTGTCGATCTTATCAACCCTGACTTCTGGTGTGACCGTCTGTGTCAACCTGTCCATGTCGCCATTGAGCGTCTCCATCCATTTCTCGATGGTATCGATGGTCTCCTCACCTCTGTTTGACTCGCTGCTTTCGTAACTTGTCCCAGTCCGTCCATTTGAATAACTTAGGGGAAGGGGGTGTACCCGCCTGACGAATCCGTGTTTCTATGATCATGTGGTCACTACCGAGATTTTCAAAGGTATTGCGCCACGTTGCTTGAAGCATGTTTCGGACCGCCGTCAGGTCCGGCGTCTTGTCCCGTGCCGTTGACGTGCCCGTGCGAGTCGGCGCCGTGGGATGGGTAATAAGAGTTAGTTCTGCATCATTCAGGTCCGGCCACCGGCGTCGGCCTTTGGCTGTAGTGTAGTCATATCCCCAGGCCTCGTTCGGGGCGTTAAAGTCACCCCCCACCAGAAACGGCAACAATTGCACAGACAGAATTCAAATCTGCAATTCGACCTTTATTGGCTATTTCGTCGTAGTGCCTCATTGTTCGCGGCCAATATTCTCGGGGATGTATTTCCTTCGGGAAAATGAAGCCGTATTCAATACGCGGGACCTACTGGTCATATGGTACATACCGTACCACCGGATGAATTCCCCCCAGAGCGAACAGCATTGCGCGTCGTTGATCGCACAGATACAGTACTACGACGGAGTAGCATGTTCGCTGTCGTAGAGTACGATCCCGATGCTAATGTGCCCGGAATCGCCGAAGGAAACGTTTCCGTGCTACTGGGACAACTCTGCGTTGCAAGAGGTGTTGTCGCCGCTTTAGTAAAGGTGACGTTCGCTGCCAGTGTACTTCTCTTGCGCTTCCTCTCGCGACAATAATTATAATGTATGAAAACACAGACTAACAATTCATTATTTCTGCAGGTATTGTTACAGTATGTGATTGTATAGGGGGAAATAAAATTACTGAATACCTTAGTTCTACTCAAGAAAACGTTTTTGACGAACGTAGTGGTCCCGTAGTGAATCGTTAAAAATAAGGATTTTTATTAATTCGAAGAGTCTCATGGTAAATACAATAGAACATTTTCAATTTTTCGCTCTTTCGCCTAGTTGACAGCGCTTCTAAATTTGTGGAGTGTAGAAGAGCTGCGGCGAAATTTTGCAGTTGTAAGAGTTGAAGATGTATTTGGCGTATTGTTTCTTTACGTATACGAGTTATCACTATTAGTATGCGTAAAAGGGCCCCACAGTGCAGCTGTAAATGATAGTATAGGTCTTATACAGGTTTTACGGGCCAGGAGCTTTATTTCCGCTGAGGTTTTGTCATGTTTTTTCTTCAGGTAGACTGTTTATTTCAGCGCCTTTTTCACATTATCCGAAGCGTGATCTTTCCACGCACGATAAGCAGTCATCATAAATCCTAAGTACATATAACTTAAAACTACAGATAGAAGTTCTAGTTACTCAAGTAAGTTAATTTTACAGCGTTAATTTTGCTTGTAACGTGCATTGCTACCGTGTTCATTGTGTATGAATAATACTAATCTACCACATAGAGCACTAGCCCCAAACTTCCCCTGCGATCTGTCATAAAAACTTCATTATTAAGGCAAAAAATTCTTTGAGCTGCACGTTCCGCTGCTCCGTTGGACTGCGGACTTGCAGTCCAACGGAGCAGGCGAGCTTGATGTAACATGTGCGAACCCATAGGCTTGTGCGGAATATTTGAATCATACAGACGCAAATTGACTGCCGCTCACGGTCACCACTGTTTCAGGTATGCCATGCCTGGCGAAAACACTTATCAGCGGGACTATATCAGGAGCACAGTTCGTTTATGGTTATAACGCGACGCTCTGAAAGCGCGAAAAGTAGTCCACAACCGCAAGATAATGGCTCTGGTCGAAATATAACAGGTCCGCTCCTAGTTTCTGCCGACAAATGAAGGGGATTCCAATTGTACCATTGGTTCTACTGTATGTACTGTCAGATTAGCGCACTCTAGGCAATTATTCAGTAGAGTAACCAATTCTGAACTAATTCCTCAGCCACCACACAGATTTGCGGGTTCGAGAGCGACGTCTTACGATTCATGCAACGCTGCCAACACTTCGCCTCTCATCTCCTGAGGAACGACTAGGCGAGGCCAATACATAAGCACCCTGTCACATTCTGTAGGGTCTGCTCGGTGGGGAAAAAAAGGCCTCAGCCAACTCTGCTCGTTTCTGAACCGCCGCCAACCATTACAGCAGTAGAACATCGCCTTGTTGCGCCAACCGCACCTTGTGCTAAAGACTTGACTTCGCCGATGCAAGCTTCCCCGAAAGTTGAAACTTCATACGTATTCTCATCAGGAAGGAACTTCAGGCACATCTTTTGGGACCTACGATGCTTGCAACCATTCGCCCGCTCAGTCTGGACTGCGTGACATCATCAAAGACGAACTGGCGCCGATGGCAAACGCCCAGCTTGAAAAGTCTTCTGGACCATTTCGTTCGTCAAGTTATGCGGACATTGCCACCCAGCCTACCTCAACCGTTCAGTTCCCACCTGCAGAAGCGTACTGCGACTACCTTGCTTCGATGGCAGCGAATGCTTCTGCACAACACTACTTCTCTCTGTGGCGCTCGTCGCGCCATGTTTGCTTCTCCTGCGGTATTCGCGGTCATATTTATCTGATTCATACACTCTAAGAACAGTTGCACCCTTTGGGGCGTATTTTTGCTACAGAACAATAATCGCCATCTGACTTGCGTGGCTTTCCTTTCTTTAACGCTGTGCGCCCGGCACTTCTCGGTCACGAACGACAAGAGCGTTATCAGCGTGACACAGCGTTCTCGACAGGAACGTAGCAAGTGCAGAGTTTTCAAGATACGAAACGCAAGCAAGACAGATGACGATTATTGTGGTATGGCAAAAATGCACCCCAAAGGGTGCAACTGTTTTTAGAGTGTACGTTCCCGGGCGTCAGCAATATGAAAGGTGAGGCTACGCTTCCTTTGAGCAAGACAGGGCACCTAGATTGGAGTCCTACGTTCCCCGAACATATGCAACCTCTTCTGGTAACTCTCCCTCACCTTCCCAGGACAAGCTACAATCTTCTCGCTCGCCCCGGCGTCGCTCTCCTTCATCTTACCTCCATTCCTGATCGGCCTTGCTTGCTGCTGCCGAAGTTTCGAACATCCGTTCGGAAAACCAGAGGCTTAAATTTTCGGAGGAGAAACTGCATCGTATCGGACTACCACAATTCCTCCTACTTGCGCGGCCAATTTACTCTCGGTTTGTGTGGAAGGTGTTTCTGTCGACGCCTTTGTAGGGACTGGAGCCGCTATTTCTGTTATTCATCGTGAACTGTGCTTCCGTCTGCGAAAAGTGCAAACGCCTTATGTTGGCCCGGTTTTATGTGGTGCCAATGACGCTCCCGTTTATCCTATCAGACAGTGCACAGCTCGCGTCCCGATAGACGGTATTCGTGATCTTTTACAACTTGCTGTGCTTTCGACGAGCGCTCATCAGGGGATACTAGGATGAGACCCAAGGATTCTCATCTGCGACACCGAGACTTATCCCTTTTTTGATTTTTTGTCACAACCTCATTGCAGCAGCGGATTTTATTATCCCACCAGAAGAAGAACGCATTCTCAAGGTCGAGCCAAGAGACATTGTCGACGGAGACGCATTGATTATACGTTCTAGCGATGCATTTCTCGAGGACTCGCCATCGCTCTTACTTCGTCCATATCTCGCGCGGCTATGCCAGCCTCACCACCTTTAACACGCCTCCTGAGCCACTACTGCTGCAGGAAGGGTCTACTGTCACCAACCTCACCGACGTTGCACCAATATGTGTCGTCACTGCTTCGCCTGCCTCGTCCTTCGCACATTGTACGCCCGTTTGACGCCACTCTGATGCTAATTAGGCCACCTTGAGTGCAGATCTCCATCCGACCCAGAACAATGCCCTCCTCATCATTTCAATGAAGCATGAAGCTTGTTTTTACGTTTCTTCGCGAACTTGAGTCAGACCTCGGTAACTGCTCATCGAATCGAAACAGACGGCTCTCGCATCATTAGTCGTCACCGGTACAGGTGTCATCTTCGGAACTAAATCTTATAGAACAACAAGTGAACGATATGCTCTGACGCAACATTATAAAGGCTTCAGTAAGCCCCTGGTCTTCTCCTGTAGTGATTGTTGAAAAGAAAGGATGATTCTGTGTGCTTTTCCAATGATTATAGGGCGCTAAACAAAATTATCCGTAAGAATGTTTATCCAATGCCTCGCATCGACGACACTTTGGATACCTTACAAGGTGCCGAGTATTTTTCGAGCCTCGACTTGCGCTCCGGATATTGGCAGATTGCGATGCATGATGCTGATAAAGGAAAGACTGCGTTTGCTACACCTAATAGTTTTTCGAGTTTGAGGTGATGCCTTTTCGACGATACAGTACTCCGTGGTTTAAAATGTATATATTTGTACGAGAGGTACAGTACTCCGTGGCTAAAAGTGGAAGACCTGCCTTTGTTACTTGGACGACATTGTCAACTCTTCGTCGAGCTTCTCGCAGCACCTACCACGTCTAGACGAAGTTCTCACATGTCTAGCAAAGGCTGGTCTACAATTGAATTCTCAAAAGTGCCGATTTACAAGAAGAAGCATTAAAGTATTGGGCCACGTCGGCAAGCATGGCATTCAGCCTGACCTCGATAAGATCGCTGCAGTGTTGCAGTTTCCGCCACCAACCGCACCTAAAGAATTCCGCAGCTTTCTCGGACTAGCGTCCTACTTCCGCCGCTTTATCCGTGACTTTGCCACCATCGCGGCTTCTCTACACAAACTCCATACTTCGCGCGTCTTTTGTGTGGTCGAATGAGTGTGAAGCCGCCTTCCAGATCCTCCACAGATGTCACACGTCTGGACCAGTGCTCAGTCATTTCGATGCAACCGCCCTGATACACACTGATGCAAGTAGGCATGAGATTGATGCTGGCCTCCTACAGCGGAATAAGAGGTCTGAAGAGCAAGTCGTACTCTTTCTTCTGCCGAGCGCAACTATACCATCACAGAACAGGAATGCCTCGCCATCGTGTGGTCAATACAAAAATTTCGACCCTATCTCTACAGCCGTCATTTCACAATTGTGACCGACCACCATGCTCTCTGTTAATTGTCGTCTCTAAACTTTTTGGACGCATCGGCCGTTGGGTACAGCGCTTGCAGGAATACGTCTTCACTCTCACGCCAAAGACCGGCAAACAACCTCAACATACTGATGCTTTGTCGCGCTTCCCGCTGTCGCCAAACGCCCATGCTTCACCTTCGGTATGCACGTCACCATCTAGCCAAACGTCCAAACACACGCTAGTAGCCAGGTACAGTCAGTTACCTCATTTTACTTTCTTCCGTCTTCTGACCTCGTCTTGCTCCAATGTAATGATCTATACTGCCGTATGCTGATCGACCGACTCACTGGCTTAGCACGATCTCCAACAGTCGCATAAGAGGAAGCTTTCACGTTTTAAACTTCAAGGTGGAGTGTTATTTCGAATAATTTACCATCCTTCCGGTAACCGATGGGTCCCAGTCATACCTCGCTCACTTCGACTCCATGTTTTAGACGCATTTCGCAATGACGCGACGGCTGGCCATTTGGACCTACGACAGCATCAAAACGCTCTGTTTCTGACCGTGCCTTTCCACATCTGTTGCCAATACGTTGACCTCTGCACGTCATGCCAACACAGAAAACTCTCGACATTCCTTCCAGCCGGTCCACTACAGCCCCTACTATAAACGTCCACCCCCTTCGAATTTGTGGCCATATACTTATACAGACCTCTCCCACTGGCTCGCTGGTCAATGCTGGATCGTTACCGCAGTGGGCCATTTAACGCGCTTCGCTGAGACAGCAGCTCTTCACTCTGGTAATGCCTCCGAAGTCGCCGAGTTATTCGTGCATGGTATGGTTTTGTGCCATGGCACACGTCGTGTCCTCGTGAGTGACCGTGGCAAGACTTTCTTTACGCATGTGCTTCGTGAAGCCTTTTAGACCTCTGACACCGCCCATAAGAGCACATCTGCGTACCATCCGCAAACAAATGGTCGTACAAATACTTTTCATCATACTTTTTCCGACATGTTGTCTATGTATGTTCACCTGGATCACACAAACTGGGACACCATTCTAACTTTCTTGATGTTTGATTGAAGTACCGCCGTCCAGCGCCCAGCTAATTACAGTTCCTTCTTCCTCGTGTGCGGTGCTGCACCGACTTTCGTGTTGGAGACTGCATTCCTTTCAACACCTGCTTCTGTATTCGCGTCCCTTCCAAAAGAATTTGCTTGTCGCATCGCCCACTGCCGTGAAATTGGCCGCGTCCACACCGCTACCATTCAGGACAAAGAGAAAGTTCGCTATGATGCGACGCGTTCTGTTGCTTCGTTCCGCCCAGGCGACGAAGTTCTTTTGTGGACACCTCTTCTCGCACCAGGGCTCTGTGAAAAATGTCTCCATAGATATCTCGGCCAGTACCGTTTGGCAAAAAACGGCGGTCGTTAACTATCGCGTGAACTAAGCCGTTAACTATCGCGTTACTCCTGTCAGCTCAGCTACTGACCGCTGCCACCGCAATACAGAAATCCTTCACGCCTCTCGCCTGAAACCATACATTCGCCGTACCTACCTGTTCTAGCTTGCGGTCTTGCGGACCGCTTTCGTGAAGGGGAGGGGGTGCAGTTGGTGTGAGCGCTATTTCTACATATCGTCATCTTTACGTATGACTCATCTTGTGCGAGCGCTATTTGTGTTTATCGTCGTTGTCATTTGTACATACGACTCATCATCATCTTTTGACTCGTGTGGTGCTTCGGCTCGGGCAGCTGATCTGAATTAAATGTGTCGCGTCGGTCGACGTCTCGCAATATATATATATATATATATATATATATATATTGTGAGACGTCGGCCGATGCGATGCCTTTATTTCCGAGAAGCTGCCCGAGTCAGAGACGAAGCACCGCACGAGACAAAAGATGATGATGAGTCGTATGTACAAATGAGGACGACGATATGCACAAATAGGGCTCACACAAGATGATGAGTCGTATGTACAGATGACGACGACGATATGCACAAAATGCGCTCAAACTTCCCCCTCTTCAGGAAAGCGGTCAGCAAGACCGCAAGCTAGAAAGAGTAGGTACGGCGAATGTAGGGTTTCAGGCGAGAGGCGTGAAGGATTTCCGTAGTGCGGCGGCGGCGGTCAGTAGCTGAGTTGACAGGAGTGACGCGGTAGTTAACAGCCGAAGTTTTTTGCAAAACGGTGTAGGGGTCGAGATATCTGTGGAGAAACTTATCACAGAGGCCCACTGCCCGAACAGGTGTCCACAAAAGAACTTCGTCGCCTGGGCCGAACGAAACAACGCGACGCGTCGCATCATAGCGAATTTTCCTTTTGTCCTGAATGGTAGCGGTGTTGGCGCGGGCAATTTCACGGCAGCGGGCGATGCGAGCAGCAAATTCTTCAGGAAGAGACGCGGATGGGGCAGCAGGTGCTGAAAGGAGTGTAGTGTTCAAGACGAAAGACGGCACACGACCGTACACAAGGAAGAAGGGACTGTAATTGGTTGTACGTTGGACGGCAGTATTGTAGGCAAACGTCACGAAAGGTAGGATGGTGTCCCAGTTGGTGTGATCGAGTCGAACATACATTGACATCATGTCGGACAAAGTTCGATGAAAATGCTCGGTAAGGCCATTTCTTTGCGGATGGTACGCTGATGTGGTTTTATGGGTGCACATGGTGTCAGAGGCCTGGAGGACTTCACGAAGGACATGCGAAAGGAACGTCTTGCCACAGTCACTCAGGAGCACACGAGGTGCGCCGTGGCGCAAAACGATACCGTGCACGAAAAGCTCGGCGACTTGTGAGGCAGTACCAGAGCGAAGAGCAGCGGTCTCAGTGTACCGCGTTAGATGATCCACTGCGGTAACGATCCAGCGGTGACCAGCGGGTGTGAGTGGGAGGGGTCCGTACAAGTCTATGCCTACAATTTCGAAGGGGGTGGACGGGCATGGTAGAGGCTGCAGAGGACCGGCTGGAAGGGATGTCGAGCGTTTTATTTGTTGTCATGACGCGCAGGAGCTAACGTATTTGGCGACAGAGATGGAAAGGCCCGGCCAGAAACAACGCGTTTTGATGCGGTCGTAGGTCTTAAGAAAGCCGAAGTGGCCAGCCGTCGCGTCGTCGTGAAATGCTTCTAATACTTGGAGTCGAAGTGAGCGAGGTATGACTGGTACCCAGCGGTTACCGGAAGGATGGTAGATTAATCGAAATAAAGCTCCACCCTGAAGCTTAAAACGTGAAAGTTGTCTTCTTAAGCGACTGTTGGGGGGTCGTGCCAAGCCAGTAAGTCGGTCGATCAGCGTTAGGCAGTATGGGTCAGTACGCTGGAGTGAGACGAGGTCAGTGGACGGAAGAAAGTCAACTGAGGCTACCACCTGTCCCGGGCTACTGGACGTGTGCTGAGACGTGTGGCTAGATGGTGACGTGCAGACCGAAGGTGAAGCATGGGTGTTTGGTTACAGCGGGCAGCGTGGTCTAAATTTTTGTATTGACCACACGATGGCGAGGCATTCCTGTTCTGTAATTGTGTAGTTGCGCTCAGCAGGAGAAAGAGTACGACTTGCCAAAGCCACGACTTGCTCTTCAGACTTCTGATTCCGCTGCAGCAGGACAGCGCCAATTCCATGCCCACTGGCATCAGTGTGTAGAATAGTAGGGGCGGTTGCATCGAAATGACGGAACACGGGCCCTGACGTGAGAAGTCCTTTGAGGGTCTGGAAGGCGGCTTCACTGTCGTCCAACCACACAAAGGACGCGCTCGAAGTCAGAAGTTTGTGTAGAGGAGCGGCGATGGTGGCGAAGTCACGGACAAAGCGGCGGAAGTAGGACGCGAGTCCTAGAAAGTAGCGGTGTTCTTTAAGTGTGGTTGGTGGCGGAAATTGCAGCACTGCAGTGATTTTATCGGGATCAGGCTGGATGCCATGCTGACTGACGACGTGGCCCAATACTTTAATGCTTCGCCTTGCAAAACCGCACTTTTTAGTATTACGTTGAAGACCAGCCTTTGCTAGACACGTCAGAACTTGGTCTAGACGTTGTAGTTGCTGGGAGAAACTCGACGAAAAGATGACAATGTCGTCCAAGTAACAAAGGCATGTCTTCCATTTTAAGGCACGGAGTACTGTATCAATCATACGTTCAAACGTAGTTGGCGCATTGCACAGTCCAAAAGGCATCAGGCTAAACTCGAAAAGGCCATCAGGTGTAGCAAACGCAGTCGTTTCTTTATCTTGCTCATTCATTGGAATCTGCCAATATCCGGAGTGCCAGTCGAGGCTCGAGAAATATTCGGCACGTTGTAAGGTATCCAAAGCATCGTCAATACGAGGCATTGGATAAACATCCTTGCGGGTAATTTTGTTTAGCGCCCTATAATCGATGCAAAAGCGCACAGAACCATGCTTTTTTAACAAGCACAACAGGAGAAGACCAAGGGCTTGCTGAAGGCCTTATAATGTTGCGTGTCAGCATGTCGTTCACTTGTTCTTCTATAACTTTTCGCTTCGAAGGTGACACTCGGTACGGGCGACGGCGAATGATGCGAGAGCCGTCTGTTTCAATTCGATGAGTAGTTACAGTGGTCTGACCCAGGCCTCGCGAAGAAACGTCAAAACAAGCTGCATGCTTCATTAAAATGGTGAGGAGTGCATCCGTCTGGGCCGGATTGAGATCTGCACTCAAGGTGGCCTTAAAAGCACTAGTGTGGCCTGCTGCGGGCGCACAATGCGCGGAAGATGTGGCAGGCGAAACACAGACGACACATACCGGCGCAGCGTCGGCGAGCTTGGCGACGGTAGACCCTTTCGGCAGTAGTAGTGGCTCAGGAGTCGTATTAAAGGCTGTGAGGTTGGCATAGCCACTTGAGAACCGGACCAAGCAAGAAGCGATGGCGAGTCCTCGAGAAATGCAGTGCTGAGAAGGTATAACCAATGCGTCTCCATTGACAATGTCTGTTGACTCAAGGGTCAGAACACGTTCTTCGGCTGGTTGGATAATAAAATCCGCTGCTGCAATGAGGTTGGGACACGGGGAATCTAAAACGGGATAAGTTTTGGTGTCGCTGATGTGGATGCTTGGGTCGCCGCACGAAATTAGTGCAGAAGCAGCGGACAGGAAGTCCCATCCTAATATCAACTGATGAGGGCACGTCGAAAGCACCGTAAGTTGCACATGATGACGAATGCCGTCTATCAGGACGCGAGCTGTGCACTGTCCGGTAGGAAAGATGGGAACGTCATTGGCACCACATAGAACCGGACCAACATACGGCGTTTGCACTTTTCGCAGACGGAAGCACAGTTCACAATGTATAACAGAAATAGCGGCTCCAGTATCTACAAGAGCGTCGACGGAAACACCTTCCAAACAAACTGAGAGCAAATTGGCGGGGCGAGCAGGAGGAATTGGGACAATCCGATACGATGCAGTTTCTCCTCTGAAAACTGCAGCCTCTAGTTTTCCGAACGGGTGTCCACAACAAGGGAAGCAGCACGCAAGGGCGATGAGGAACGGCGGTAAGGTGAAGGAGAGCGACGCCGGGGCGAGCGGGATGCTCGAGCCATGTCCTGGGAAGGTGAAGGAGAGCGACCAGAAGTGGTTTTGTACGTTCCGGGAACGTACGAATCTAGCGCTGGTATCCTGTCTCGCTCAAAGGTGTCATAGCTTCGCCTTTCACCTGGTTGACGCCCAGGAACGTAGGAGTCAAACCTAGGTGCGCTGTCTCGCTCAAAGGTAGCATAGCCCCGCCTTTCATCTTGCTGACGCCGACGGCAGAAGCGAGAAATGTGGCCGCGAATACCGCAGTAGAAACAAACAGGGCGCGACGACCGCCACGGTGAGTAGTACGGCTGTGCAGGAGTATTCGCTGCCAGCGAAGCTAAGGGGTCGCGGTAAGCTTCGGCATGTGGAGACTGAACGGTCGAGGGAGGCCGGGAGGCAATTTCGGCATAACTTGGCGGACGAAATGGTGCAGTAGACTTGTCCATTTGGACGTTTGTCATCGACGCCAGTTTGTCCTTGATGATGTCACGCAGTCCAGGAGGAGCGGGGCGAACGGTTGCAAGCGTCGTAGGTCCAGAAAGATGGCCGTGAAAGTCCTCCCTGATGAGAGTGCGTATCAGGGCTCGAAGCTTAGCATCACCGTTGAGATGAGGGTCGGTAGAGGCGTGTGGCAGGCGAATAGCCTGGAGCGTGTCTAGACGCTGGCAGGCCGTGACAATATCCCGAACGCAGTTTGGGTTCTGCATGACGAGAGCATTAAAGGCGACCGTGTTGATGCCCTTCAGTATGTGGCGAACGCGATCAGCTTCCGCCATGTCACTCTGTGCGCGGTGGCAGAGAGCGAGGACGTCCTCAATGTAGGACGTATAGGACTCGTCCTGCTCTTGTATGCGCGTTGCCAGCTTCTGCTTCGCGACTTCGGAGCGTCCAGAGGACATGCCGAATATCTGGCGAAATTGCTGGGTGAATGATGGCCCGTCCGAAAAGTCACTTTCGTGGTTAAAAAACCATGTCTTCGCAACTTCGGTTAAGTAAAAAGCGACATACCGCAATTTGTGCGTGTCTTCCCAATGATTGGCGTCGCTGGCTCTGTTGTAGTGATCGAGCCAATCTTCGACGTCGTCGCCGCGGAGGCCGGCAAAGACTGGAGGATCTCGGGGGGTGGTGTTAACCGTCCAGGTAGGCCCAGCGGGCTGAGCAGAGGTGGTAGCAGCAGTGGTGGACGGGTTGGTTTCGGCCATCACCGTGGTAGGCGAGAGCAAACGACGACCGGATCGGAGCTCCAGGGGAATCGGGAAAGTAAGAGGACGAGGGAATCGAAGCACCTCCACCACTTGTGAGACGCCGGCCGATGCGATGCCTTTATTTCCGAGCAGCTGCCCGAGTCAGAGACGAAGCACCGCACGAGACAAAAGATGATGATGAGTCGTGTGTACAAATGACGACGACGATATGCACAAATAGCACTCACACAAGATGATGAGTCGTATGTACAGATGACGACGACCATATGCACGAAATGCGCTCACAATATATATATATATATATATATATATATATATATATATATATATATATATATATATATATTGTTACGGATGAGGCGTGTTTATTTACAGGTGATGGTTGAGATTTCAGGAAAAACAGTCGAGCACCGGTTTCGCTCTGCGCTCCGCACCCAAAAAGATCCGTCGTCCTCCTCTTCTTCCTTTCGTCTCAACCAAGGCGTTACATTCCCCGTTTCGCAGACGAAGCCCGTCATGCAAGTTAGGGCTGAGTTATAGTGTGGTATCGCTTGAGGCGCGTAACATGCGCAAGTTGAGTAGCGCTAGAGCGGCGTCCTGGTGACCTTACACGGGCGACCACATACGTTAAATCACTAATGCGGTCAATGATGGTGAAGAAACCGGTATACTGAGCCAAGAACGTTTGGCATAACCCGCGTCTGGGCTTAGGGGTCCACATCCACACCAAGTCACCTTTTTCGAATGAAACTTAGTCGTGGCGGCGGTCATACCGCTCCTTGGAGCGATCTTGTGATGCCAGTGTACGCAGACGAGCAAGTTGTCGGGCTTCCTCAGCACGGCACAAAGTTTCGGCAACTGAATCGTCTGCATGGAGGGTAAAGGGGAAAATGGTATCGAGACAGCTGCGCGGTGCCCGAGCATAGAGTAGGTAGAAAGGTGTGAAGTCCGTAGTTTCGTGCTTCGCTGTATTGTAGGCAGGCGTAATAAATGGCAAGATGTCATCCCAGTTCTTGTGATTGGATGATACATACATAGTCAGCATGTTGGTCAGGGTGCGGTTCGTACGTTCGAGAAGGCCATTCGTCTGGGGATGATATGGTGTTGAGTGGCGGAACTGCGAAGTGCAGAGTCTAAGCAATTCTTCCACGCCATCGGCGACGAATTGGCGACCACGGTCGCTGATGATTACGCGAGGCGGACCGTGGCGAAGAATTACGTAGCCTAACAAGAAGGCATCGACGCAGGTGGCGGTGGAGGAAGCTATCGCAGCGGTTTCTGCGTATCTAGTAAGGGGATCGACACAGACGATGACCCAACGGTTGTTGTTCGAAGACCGTGGAAACTGTCCTAACAGGTCGATACCAACTTGCTCGAAAGGTGTAGTAGGCGGCGCTACAGGATGTAGAAGGCCTTGTGGAGCACTTGTAGGTCGCTTGTGACGCTGGCACTTGTCGCAGCTCGACACGCATTGTTTAGTAGAATGTCGCATCTTAGGCCAGTAAAACCGCTCCTGTATTTGATGTAGAGTGCGAATGAATCCAAGATGGCCTGATGTCGGATGATCGTGCATGACACGGAGAACGTCGCAATGCAGACTTTCGGGAACAACCAGTAAATACCGTGCGCCACTTGCTGAGTAATTTGTCTTATATAGCAATCCATCGCGAAAACAAAAGCGACCACTGGCCTTGGGACTGCAGGCATCGGCGAACAAGGGGTCCAAACATAAGTCATTGCGCTGTTCCCGCTGGAAGACGGTGGCGTCAGGAAACGAGTGAGAGAGAGCAGCAAAGCAGGTGTCGAGACTGTCCGTGTTATCCTCCGTTGTAGACAGAGGAAGGCGAGAAAGGCAATCAGCGTCGGCATGACGTCTTCCACTTTTGTACGAAACATTGAAATCAAATTCCTGGAGCCGTAAAGCCCAGCGTGCTAGACGACCGGAGGGGTCACGGAGGGTAACAAGCCAACATAAGGAATGGTGGTCAGTCACAATTGTAAATGGACGCCCGTAGAGGTAGCAACGGAACTTCTGAACAGCAAATACAGCCGCTAAGCATTCTTGCTCTGTCACAGTGTAGTTTCGTTCAGCCTTGCTGAGAGAACGGCTCGCATAGGCCACCACATACTCTTCATTATTATGGCGCTGAAGAAGCACTCCACCGATGCCGATTCCGCTGGCGTCACTGTGCACTTCAGTAGGAGCAGACGCATCGAAGTGACGAAGAATGGGTTCTGATGTTAGGAGAAACTTGAGTTGAGAGAATGCCGCGTCGCATTCAGGTGTCCACTCGTACGGACTGTCTTTTCGCAAAAGAATTGTCAATGGGTAAACAATGTCCGCGAACTTGGGCGCGAACCGTCGAAAGTAGGAGCATAATCCCAAGAAGCTACGGAGTTCTTTTAGTGACAGGTGGCTTAAAGGCACTGACTACTTCTATTTTCTGGGGGTCTGGCCTGACACCATCTTTGTCAACCAGGTGACCAAGAACTAACGCTTGTCGTTCGCCAAACCGGCACTTCTTAGAATTCAAAACCAAGCTGGCCTTTTTGACGCAGTCTAAAACGAGGTTTAAACGGGCGTTATGCTCTTCAAAAGTACGCCCGAAAATGACAACGTCATCTAGATAGCATAAACATACCTCCCATGTTAGACTGCGCGGAATCGAGTCCATAAATCTTTCGAAAGTAGCGGGGGCATTGCAAAGCCCAAACGGCATAACATTAAATTGATAGAGCCCATCGGGTGTCACGAATACAGTCTTCTCCTTGTCAGCAGGGTGCATCGGGGTCTGCCAATACCCTGATCGTAGATCTAGTGAAGAAAAGTAGGAAGCCGAATGTAGATAGTCGATAACATCGTCGATCCGAGATAGTGGATATACATATTTTTTGGTGAGGGCGTTTAATCGTCTATAATCAACGCAAAACCTCCAAGAACCGTCTTTCTTCTTAACCAAAATGACAGGTGCTGCCCAAGGGCTGCACGATTCTTCAATAACGCCCTTCTGCGGCATATCCTGAACTTGTTCGGCAATATCTTTCCGCTCCGATGACGACACTCGGTAAGGTTTTTGCCGGACCGGATGAGCAGAGCTTGTATCAATTCTGTGCTGAGCTCGAGAACATGGTAAAGATTGTAGCTTCTCCTTTTTGCAGTAGTCAAACACAGAAGCATGTCTTTCCAATAGCTCAACCAATCTTTGTCGCTCGTGTGAGCGTAGGTTCTTACTAATCATGCTCAGAATCTGCGACTCGTAGGAGCAACTGCATTCGCCAACGGCCAAGCGTTTTTGATCTTCGTCGTCAACGGCAGCGATAGAATTCCCGTTGGCACAATCAAAGATGGCGAGCTTCATTCCGCGAGGAAGTATAATAGGCACTGGCGAACAGTTCAGTGCCCACAAAGACGTGGCTCGGTTGCTAATCGACACAATACGGCGAGGCACTAAGATGTTTTTCTTAGCACACTGACCGGTCAGAGGTTGAACGATCGCATCAAAGGGAGATGCGGCAGAGATGGAAGCGAACACAGCAACTGACCGCATGGACCATGGTGGCACTGTCAGTTCATCGGAAACAACCAGTGTGTCTTCCGCGGGTGGCAGCTCGTCACAGAGGGCATGAACGACTTCACTGCTGACTGAAAGTTCACCGGTGCCACAGTTGACGAAAGCGCCACACTCTTGGAGAAAGTCAATACCGAGAATAACTTCGTGTGTACACCGCTGCAGAACCAGGAATTCTGTTGGGAACACCTTTCCGGCCAACAAGACGTTAACGACGCAAACTCCCAGGGGATGAAGTATTTCTCCTCCGACACCACGAAATCTTGTAGATTCGTGCCAAGAAAACATAACTTTGCGGCCAATGTGATCTTTGAAAGAACGACTCATAACAGAAATGGTTGCACCAGTGTCCACTAAAGCCGTAGCACATACTCCATCTATTAACACCTTTATCTTGTTCTTAAGAATCGTAACTGGCGGAGGCATCTGAGGTAAGTCATTTTGTGCAACCTCAACTCCATTGGTCGCACCGGCTAGTTTCCCGGCGGTGGCGGTGGTGATAGCCGCCGTCGCGGTGAAGGCGAGCGGCGCAGTCGGGCGGACGGAGGTGTCAAACTACGGTCAGAAGCGGGAGAACTATTGCGCCGATTCTCTTGTCGTGAGGTTCTCCTGGAATAGGCGGACCAGGGATCGTTGTTGTGACCATTGCCGGCGCGAAGATACGTTGATGGCGGATCGTATCGGGCTGTTTCCATGCGCCGAAGACAGAACCGAGCTATGTGTCCGGTAGCACCACAACAATAACACACAGTAGGTTGGCGATATGCGTTGTAGCCCTGAAAAGCATTGCCGCGACGCTGTGGGACAAATGCATCTTCACGCGGCTCCTGGTATGGAGCGGCCGGCTGACGAGGATATCTGAAGCGGCGTTCGTAGCGCGACTCTGGGTAGTAATGGGGCTGCGGCCTTGGTGGCGAGCGAGAACTGTAGTTGCAGCGATAGAAACATGATGAACGGGTGCTGGGATTGGCGCAGCATCATAGGGTGTCGAGTGCACGTGTCGGGTGAGCTGTTCCCGTACTATCTCTCGTATTGTAGACGCGAGATCAAGGGACGTGTAGTCGTCAACACTCGCAATGGTTGTCACATTCGGTAACCGACCGAATTTTGGCGTGATACGTCGCATCTTCAAGGCCTCGAATGTACGACAATGCCGTATGACGTCAGCTACTGCACCAAGGTTATCTTTGCCGATGAGGAAGTGGTATACATCCTCGGCAATTCCTTTTAAGAGGTGGCCGACCTTGTCCTCCTCTGACATGCGAGGGTTGACGTTCTTGCAGAGCTTCAATATCGCCTCATTATAAGTCGTACACGTCTCGCCTGGCACTTGGGCTCTTTGCAGCAGCGTTTGTTCAAACTGCTTCCTCTTCGCGACTGAGTCCCCAAAACACTCAGTTATTTCCGACACGAATCGATCCCAGGTCGTGAGGGCGTCCTCATGGTTGTCAAACCACACAAGTGCCATGCCCGTTCAGAAAACACGCCGTTGGACAGCTGAGTTGCCGCATCCCAATGCTAATAGTTGCTCACTCGTTTGTAGTGAGTGAGCCACTCATCCACGTCCTCGCCAGACTTGCCTCCAAATGTGCGAGGCTCTATCACGTGCTGACGCTGCCAGGGACCAGCCGCGGCTGGAGCAGTTACCGAACGGGCCGCTGTAACCAGGGCAGGGGCTGCAGCTGTAGGAGCAGGTTCAGTCCGGGTTCCGTCTTCACCGCGAGACATCTCGACCACCAGCGGCAAGGGCGGCAGTCCAGCAAGGCGGCGGCTTCGGCGCAGATCAGGTGGTTGCAGAACCGTGTTGCGTCGCGTGGTTGAGTACCCAGCACCTCCACCACAAAAGTGTTACGGATGACGCGGGTTTAATTACAGGTGATGGATGAGAGTTCAGGAAAAACAGTCCAGCACCGGTGTCGTTCTGCGCTCCGCACCCAAAAAATCCGTCGTCCTCCTCTTCTTCCTGTCGTCTAAACCAAGGCGTTACTATATATATATATATTGTTGCAACTGATGGTGCTCTGCTCCGGAACACCCTTAGGTGCACTTCGCTCCTGAAAGAGGCTGACCGCGGGTAGAGTTAGCTACTGAACAACACTTTGAAATGTGGGGTCAACGCGGTTTCCGTCATAAATCCGGAATGTCAAAGAAGTGCGACGCAATTCTAATGCATTTCTGTCTCATTCACGCTAAATCACCACTGAGTGTTGGCTTGTTGGAATGCATCCAGGCCAGAGTTACTACAGAGACCATTTGTCGCAAGGTATATGAGGAGTAAACGAAAGTTAAACTCTGCCCCCTGAAGAAACTCTGCACCCTGAAGAAACTTCAGTAGTGTATCTGCAAACTTATTGTCCGTCACCCAGCGATTGCAGTTTTCAGGTAGTTCAGGCTTAAGGCCAGGCTTTTTTATATGCTTAACTGTGAGCCTTCACATTCCCGAACCGATCCAAAGCAGGTGTCAAGCATTTGACGTTGCCGCAGAAGCCGCGAAATTCCGGCACGCTTCTTGGTAGTCGTTTGTCCACCCGCAAGCAAGGTAACAAATGCTGTAACGGCCAATACAGCCCGAAGCCTTTGCCAACTTGGGAAAATGGGTAAGGTCAACTGAGCTCTACATGTGGCTGAGCTCGGCATGTGCCCGAACAGGCTAATAGAAAAAAAGGCAAAACATTAAGACGAAGCCCAGAAATAAGTTAAGCAATCGACAAAAAAGCAGCCGAATGTGGAGAAGGGTGTAAAAGGAAAAGATGGGAGTACAGTGACAAGGAGCTATGGACTACAGTGCAGTGAAGGGGGCGGAGTATACAGACTTTTTAATTATACCGTCAACGAAAGCTCTGCTCGTAACCAATTCCCACAAATGCACGCGATCCGCCAAAGTTTTTTTTTTTCGTGTAGCTGGAAGGCATGTACAAGTGCGCAAAAGAATTCCCTTATGTAACGGTGTGCTTCAAAATACTATATTGAATAAATAATTAATTTTATAATTTTAAGCGGACTCGAATAAACTATCCTTTAGTTCATTATTACTTATTACCTAAATTTAAGTACGCGAGTGTTTTCGCGTTTCGCCCCCATCGAAATGCGGCCGCCGTGGCCGGGATTCGATCCCGCGACCTCATGCTTAGCAGCCGAACACCATAGCCACTAAGCAACCACGGCGGCTACCAGACTTTTCAAAAAGCGAATTGTGAAGGTCGCGGGACCCCCTTTCAATAAAGTAGTTTGAACGATGCTGTCGAACTTTGAGACATTATGAAACATTCTAACGGTTCCTCGACTTAGGCGATCTCACTTGCAGATGTCTTCGAAGACCCTTAGGCAAACCGTGAATAATTATTGGCACGACTGCAGATTACAGATGTTCTGCGCTTGCCATCTAAAGATGGAGCCGTTTCGCGTAAAACTGCTCTAGGGAATTTCCTAAGCATCATTCAGAGAAAACAGCGTGGTCCCACTTTTCACCTGAGTTTCCGTGGAAAGCGAACACACAATTACATTTTCATTTGTTGCATGTGTCTCATAACGTATAGGCTGTACTTCTCGGCGAGCACAATAAAAAAGACGCATGTGCGATATGCGCTCACCATGACCGTGCCATGAGTTGTACTCACGCGCTTTCTCAAAGAACTGGATCACAGCATATGGGCTTGATATTTCCCATCAAAGGAAGCTGGCTTTAACATATCCTTGTTGCGTCCTTGCGAGGCTTGGATTATGGCGAGAATGTTCTCCTTGAGTTGGCGCTGCCATGTTTCAGGCTCCTGCTGCTGTTGTTGCTGCTGACGCATCATTTCTAGAAGGCGCGAGTCAACTGAGAAGTCAGACTGCACATTCAGCGAGGACTAGCTGCTCTTCTTATGGCGAGGCTCGAGCAACGCTCACGCTACAAGGCACGCCGTGCTCCTATTTTAAACCGCTAAGCGCGCTGTTTTGCTTTCTTTTCTTTGGGCCCACATATTACTACAAGGCATGCTAAACGAATTCCCATCCCTACACCACGCTATACTCTCCTAGCCCACGGCGTAGCTACGCGATTGTAAGTCTGAACGACTACTCCTGCAATATTTTCGCCAAGATAGCGATCTCCGAAAAACCGATATAAAGGCGAGTAAGTTCTTTGGCATGTTTTTGAGGCTCATATTGAGCACAACGCTAAAACTGCTGGGCTTCAACTGTGCAATTGGTATAAGTTACCTCTACTTATCCCACAAATTAATCAATTCTTTAGCTTGGTTATCATGGGGGCGATATATTTTTTCAGTCATCGATCCAAACTGACCGGTCTGCACAATATAAAATGAATAATTTTTCGGAAGTGTACGAATCCTTGTAAACGCATAATTCGGGGCCAACTGCTTAAACCTTGTTTACAATTTAGTTATTGCTATGTAATCACTTCAAGTGAACATTTCATGTTGAACGACGCTTGTGTGTAATTCGGACCTACACATTTATATGTGACGCGAACTGGCCGATGCCACCTGCAGTAGTGTAGCCTATGCCTTCGTTTCCTTTGCGCTTCAAACCCACAGTTAATACGCACTGCTACGGTTGCGCAGCGCTACTGGCGCGAGTAATTTTACTTATTACAATAATCATAATCGTAATAATCGTAAGAAATGCTATTATATATCATTACCGTCGCAAATCATCTCGAAATAATGGTTGCGCCGCCAACTTAATGGCGTCAAGTGCGAACATCGGTTATTTACGGTAAAGCGTTTTCTATTTCTTAGCTATCTAAAACGTACGTAGAGGCGGTTGCAATAGAAAGATCGAATATGTATTCGAGAGGAACAACAGGATGCTCAATTTCTTTAGGCGCAAGTTTCACATGCATCACTAGAGAGGTTTAGTTTAGCGTACGCTCTACCGCGGCGTGTGCTATAAGATAGCGGGTCATCACGGCGCATGCGCAGAACGCTAAACGACCCATAGCGTATAGCGTACGCATGCTATATCCCAGATTTAGTGTTACCGTCTTTGCGCGGTTTGCATAAAACATGGTGGTGAGCCCCGCTGCGCGCTTCGAATTGAATTTACCGTTGCTTTTGTAGAATTCCCTCCGTTCGTAGCAAATGACTGCGTAAACGGTATTCACTTCGTCTCAAGCCGCCTCGACGGCAGTGTATGATCGATAACCTTAAGGAGTTTTCGAGATCGCTTCTCGTTTCGAGCGAGACGAAGCCTAACGACGGAAATGATGATGATAAAGAAGATGATTTATTGGCATCCCCTTTGAAACGGGGGGGAGGGGGGGGGCGACAAATAGTCACCTAGCCTGCTTGATTTTATTAGGTATGCTATGCCTGTTCTTTATCTAGCATTTTTGTCTACCGCTCATTATTCTTTTTCTTTTTCAAAACGTTAGCTTGTACAGCTACCTATGATTTTAACAGATCAGGTCGTATCCATCTTTTCCCTGCTTTTTTTCCACCAGTACTCTCATCGTCTCTTGCTTATCTCTACGGCTGATCTGTTCATGTTTCCTTCTACTTTAATTAAACCCAAGCGCTTCTGGGAGTTGCGCGTTACCTACGGTTCTCGCTGGGTGGATCCCGTCGCATTCCATTAGGATGTGCTGAGTGGTTTCTGGATATTTACTGCAGCATACACATGCCTCATCTAGTTCCGAATATTTGCCCCGGTATGTTTTGGTGATTAGGCAACCGACTCGACCCTCAAATAGCAAGGCACTGCCCTCTAAGTTTTCGTACTGATTTTCCCTTCTAATTTCTTTCTTCTCAATCTTGTAAGTCTCCATAGTCCTTTTTGTTTCCATTATTTGCAACCTATTCACGGTCTCAATTTCTCTCACTTTCTTTCTGATGACTCCTGGTTGTCTATTTACAGTTTTGATTATCTTGTACTTGGTTGCCAACTTCCTTGACCTCTTCCTCCATTCTGTGTCCACGCTTTTCATGTAGAGATACTTGTGCACTTTAGCCGCCCATTTATTTTCATCCATGGTCCAGAGCCTTTCTTCAAAACTAATTTTGCTCTGTGCTTCTCTGATTTCAAAAAAGGCCCATCCCATGCCACCCTGCACTGCCTCATTTGTGGTATTACCGTGGGCTCCCAAAGCCAACCGGCCTACTGATGTTTGGTTAACTTCCAAAGCCGCCAAGATATTCGATTTTAAGCATAGAATGGCATTTGCGAATGTTAGCGCTGGAACCATTACTCCTTTGCAGATTCTACGCACCACCTCATAGTTATTGTGGTCCCACAGTGCTCTGTGTTCCATTAATGCTGCATTCCGCTTCCCCTGTATTTTCAGATTATCTTTGTGGTTGCGTGAGTAATTCTTTCCTTCGCTTAAGTGTGCATCGAGGTACTTATATTGCTTCACTATGGGTATTACTTGCTGTTGAATTGACACCACGAAGTTACTCGTCCCTTCATTAAAGATAATTCCTGATTTCTCTGTGCTAAACTTAAGGTCTAGATTTGTCGCTGCATTTCAACATTGCAACTATCTGTAAATGTATTTTATTGTCTGCTAGTAGCACAATATCGTCTGCGTACATCAGTCCAGGGACCTTCGGTTGCACCATTTGTCCATTACGCATGTAGGATAAACGAAACCCTAATTTGCTGTTTTTCAGTCGTCTTTCTACACCCTAAACGTAAAGCGTGAATACCAATGGTGACAGAGGGCATCCTTGCTTCAATGCTTGGTGAACTCCCACCATTTCATTACCTTTTCGACCTTCCCATACCAATTGTACTTGGTTGCCTCTATATATCTCCCTCAGCAGCTCCACGAAATTGTCATCTATGCCTTCGTGTTGAAGAATATCACATAACAATTCCCTGTCTACGTTGTCATAAGCTCCTTTAATATCTAGAAATGCTATCTATAAAGGTATTCTCTGAACTACTGAAATCTCTATGCACTGAGTTAGTACAAACGTATTATCCTCTAAGCGTCTGTCTGCCTGGCCTGAATCCATTCTGTAGTTCCCCCAATACATCGTTTTTCTCCATCCACTTCGACAGTTCTAATTTAATGGCTTGCATTGCCATTCTATATATCAGCGACGTTACTGTAACTGGCCTGTACGAGCTCGTCATATCCTTATCTCCTTTGCATTTGTAGATGAGGCTCATCTTGCTTTCACGCCATCCTACGGGAATTTTCTTTCTTCTAATCACTTGCTCTGTGGCATTAGTCAGGAGTGCCTTGCTTTTTGGACCGAGGTTTTTGATTAGCTGTATTGGGATTTCATCGGGTGCTGCTGCCGTGTTGTTAGGGACATTTTCTGCTGACTTTTTCCAATAAAATCTTCTTATGCTAAATGTTGATTTCTCAGGCCTCTCTGCTGTTGCTGGATCTGTTGTCTGAACTACGCTTTTTCTCGTGCCGAAGTTATCCTTAATAACGTATGTGATGTACGGCAGGGCATCGTCTCCTTCGTAGATGGTACCCTCTTCATCCCTTATAGCGGTTTGCTTGTTTTTAGTTAGAGCTCCGAGTGCTTTTATATGGTTCCAGAATCTTTTGGGGGCGCCTTTGTCTCTTTTGCGAATGTTATGCACCCAACGTTCACTTGCGCATTTAATTTTCTCTTGCACGAGCTCACTCGCCACCCTTTTCTTTTCTCGGTATGTCTTCCATCTAAGGAGCACCTCTTCTTCTTGTAATCCCAACTTTTTCGCTTCTCGATGAGCCCTAGATGCCTCTTTACGCTCTTCTATTGCTTGTATAGCAATTAGACACAATCTCTCCAATGCTATTCACTGCATGCTTAGAAGAAGTATTCAAGCTCTTAGACTGGGAAGGCTTAGGAGTGAGGATCAACGGCGTATATCTCAGCAACCTTCGGTTTGCAGATGACATTGTCCTATTCAGTAACAATGGAGACGAATTACAGCAAATGATTGAGGACCTCAATCGAGAAAGTGTAAGAATTGGCTTGAAGATGAATATGCAGAACACAAAGATAACGCTCGATAGCCTGTCAAGGGCACAAGAATTCAGGATCGCCAGTCTGCCTCTAGAGTCTGCAAAGGAGTACGTTTACCTAGGTCAATTACTCACAGGGGACCCTGATCACGAGAAAGAAATTTACAGAAGAATAAAATGGGGTTAGAGTGCATACGGCAGGCATTGCCAAATCCTAACTGGGAGCTTACCACTGCCGCTGAAAAGAAAAGTGTACAATCGTTGCATTCTACCGGTGCTAACATATGGGGCAGAAACTTGGAGGTTAACAAAGAAGCTCAAGAACAAGTTAAGGACCGCACAAAGAGCAATGGAACGAAAAATCTTAGGACTAACGTTAAGAGACAAGAAGAGAGTGGTGTGAATCCGAGAAAAAACAGGGATAGCTGATATTGTAGTTTACATTAAGCGCAAGAAATGGAGCTGGTCAGGCCATGTAATGCGTAGGATGGATAACCGGCGTACCATTAGGGTTACAGAATGGATACCAGGAGAAGGGAAACGCAGTCGAGGTCGGCAGAAAACCAGATGGGTTGACGAAGTTAGGAAATTTGCTGGCGCAAGTTGGAATACGCTAGCGCAAGACAGGGGTAATTGGAGATCGCAGGGAGAGGCCTTCGTCCTGCAGTGGACATAAAATATAGGCTGATGATGCTGCTGCTGATGATGATGATAGCTTGTTTTATTTCCTTGTTCCACCACTTACGTGGTTTCCTCTTTCCAATCCAACAAATCCAATGATGATGATGATGATTTATTGGCATCCCCTTTGAAACGGGGCGGCGACAAATAGTCACCTAGACTGCTTGATTTAATCAGGTATACTATACATGTTCTTTATCTAGCATTTTTGTATACCTCTCATTAATATTCTTTTTCAAAATTTTACCTTGTACTGCTGCCTATGATTTTAAGAGATCAGGTCGTATCCATCTTTTCCCTGCTTTTTTTCCACCAGTAGTCTAATCGTCTCTTGGTGATCTCTACGGCTGATCTGTTTATGTTTCCTTCCACTTTAAACCCAAGCGCTTCTGGGAGTTGCACGTTACCTACGGTTCTCGCTGGGTGGATCCCGTCGCATTCCATTAGGATGTGCTGAGTGGTCTCTGGATCTTTACTGCAGCAAACACATGTCTCATCTAGTTCCGAATATTTGTTCCGATATGTTTTCGTCCTTAGGCAACCGGCTCGAGCCTCAAATAGCAAGGCACTGCCCTTTGTGTTATCGTACAGATTTTCCCTTCTAATTTCTTTCTTCTCATTCTTGTAAATCTCCATTGTCCTTTTCGTTTCCATTCTTTGCATCCAATTCACGGTCTCTATTTCTCTCACTTTCTTTCTGATGACCCCTGGTTGTCTATTTACAGTTTCGATTATCCTGTACTTGGTTGCCAACTTCCTTGACCTCTTCCTCTATTCTGTGTCCACGCTTTTCATGAAGAGATACTTGTGCACTTTAGCCGCCCATTTATTTACATCCATGTTCCTGAGCCTTTCTTCAAAACTAATTTTGCTTTGTGCTTCTCTGACTTCAAAAGAGGCCCAACCCATGTCACCCTGCACTGCCTCATTTGTCGTATTACCGTGTGCTCCCAAAGCCAACCGGCCTACTGATCTTTGGTTAACTTCCAAACCCACCAATATATCCGATTTTAAGCATATAATGGCATTTGCGAATGTTAGCGCTGGCACCATTACTCCTTTCCAGATTCCACGCACCACCTCATACTTATTGTGGCCCCACAGTGCTCTGTGTTTCATTATTGCTGCATTCCGCTTCCCCTTTATTTTCAGATTATCTTGGTGGTTGCTTGAGTAATTCTTTCCTTCGTTTATGTGTACGCCGAGGTACTTATATTGCTTCACTATGGGTATTACTCGCGGTGAATGGACACCACGAAGTTACTCGTGTGTTCATTAAAGATCATAATCCCTGATTTCTCTGTGCTAAACTTAAGGCCTAGATTTGTCGCTGCGTTCCCACAGATATTCGCAAGTATCTGTAAATCTTTTTTATTGTCCGCTAGTAGCACAATGTCGTCTGCGTACATCAGTCCAGGGACCTTCTGTTGCACCATTTGTCCATTACGCATGTAGGATAAATCAAAACCTAATTCGCTGTTTTCCAGTCGTCTTTCTATGCCCTTGAAGTAAAGCGTGAACAACAATGGTCACAGAGGGCATCCTTGCTTCAATCCTTGGTGAATTCCCACCATTTCAATTCCTTTGCGGCCTTCCCATGCCGCTTGTACTTGGTTGTCTCGATATATCTCCCTCAGCAGCTCCACGAAATCGTCATCTATGCCTTCGTATTGAAGAATATCCCACAACAATTCCCTGTCTACGTTGTCATAAGCTCCTTTAATATCTAGAAATGCTATCCATAAAGGTCTTTTCTGAGCTACTGAAATCTCTATGCACTGAGTTAGTACAAACATATGGTCTTCTAAGCGTCTACCTGGCCTGAACCCATTCTGTAGTTACCCCAATACGCCGTTTTCCTCCACCCACTTCGAAAGTTCTAATTTTATGGCTTGCATTGCCATTCTATATATCACCGACGTTACGGTAACTGGCCTTTACGAGCTCGTCTTATTCTTATCTCCTTTGCCTTTGTAGATGAGATTCATCTTGCTTTCACGCCATCCAACGGGAATATTCTTTGTTCTAATCACTTGCTCTATGGCATTAGTCAGCAGTGCCTTGCTTTTTAGACCGAGGTTTCTGATTAGCTGTATTGGGATTTCATCGGGTCCTGCTGCCGTGTTGTTAGGGACATTTTCTGCTGCCTTTTTCCAATAAAAGCTTTCTATGCTAAATTTTGATCTCTCAGGCCTCTCTGTTGTTGCTGGATCTGTTGTCTGAACTACGCTTTTTCTCGTGCCCAAGTTATGCCTGATAACGTCTGTGATGTACCGCAGCGCATCATCGCCTACATAGATTTTACCGTCTTCATCCCTTATAGCCGTTTGCGAGTTTCTAGTTGGAGCTCCTAGTGCTTTTGATATGGTTCCAGAATCTTTTTGGGGCGCCTTTGTCTCTTTTGTGAATGTTATGCACCCAACGTTCACTTGCGCATTTAATTTTCTCTTGCACGTGCTCACTCGCAACCCTTTTCTTTTCTCGGTATGTATTCCATCTAAGAAGCACCTCTTCTTCTTGTAATCCCAACTTTTTGGCTTCTCGATGAACCCTAGATGCCTCTTTACGCTCTTCCATAGCTTGTTTAATTTCCTTGTTCCACCACTTACGTGGTTTCCTCTTTCCAATTGAACAATTGTTTTGCCGTGTCCGCCTTATTTCATGCTGCATAACCTCCACCAGTTCCTTATATTCCCAGACTGCTGTAGGAAAAGCCACAATTTTCTTCTCTATGTTGTTTGCAGTCTCTGTTATTTGCTCGTCATTCATTTTTAAAAATTCTGAGGCTATTGGTTCATGTTCTGAGCTGGTATCTCGCCCAAACTTCAATGCTAAACGTCTATGATCGCTTCCCAGGCTATTTTTTCCTTTTTCGTCTATTATCATTTGGTCTAGTTGTTCGTAGACCATTTCTGAGACTAAGGCGTAGTCGATACATGACTGCCTGTTTCCGCATTGCCACGTTACCTGTCCATGACAATTATTCTCCCGGTTAACTACTATAAGGTTCTGTTCATCACACAAATCCAGCACTAGAGAGCCGTTGTAATCAGTATATCCGTCTAAATCGTCCATGTGCGTGTTCATATCTCCCACTAATATCACCTGGCCCGAGTTACTGAACTCATTAATATCGCTTCTAATGCAATCGACCAATTCCTTGTTTTTTTCTCTGCTATCACTACCTGTCCATAGGTAAGCTACTCCCAGCCACGTCTTTTTACCTTGCCATGTACCACTAATCCATAAATGCTCTTTACATGTCTCGTTTACCCTTCGCCACTTCAGACCTCGCCTAATTAGTACGCCTACGCCTCCGTCTTTCCTTGACCCGTTCATTCTGTTGCACTATTCCGATACAAAGTTGTCAATAACAGGCGGCTGCTCCAAATCTCGTAGATGCGTTTCGGTCAAGGCGTACACGCTAATCACTTCATCATTCAGTTGCGTTTGAATTTCCAGCCATTTTTCCTGCTTGCGACCACCCTGCATGTTAATGTAGCAAATTTTACCTTCTCTATTCTTATCCTTTCTGCGTCTTTCCTGACTCCCGGTCGCCTAATCCTGCCCTTTACTGGTGTTTCGCTATGTTCAATACTCAATCCTGCTTCCTGATTGCCTGGGGCCCGCCTAAAAAAGCAACAGCTCGTGCCGCGAATCGACGTCCGACCGGTTTTGCTACACTTTCACTAAAATGTATCCCGTCACGCACAAAAGCGCCTTCGCGGCCTGCTCGGTGCACTTCTCGGTTGATGTCAATGACCGTAAAATTCATTGATTTAGCTAGAGTCCAAATTTCCCTGTTTACTGCAAGAACTGCCCTTTCAATTTTATAACCCTGCCTTTCAACCTCTGGCACCGTGCACACCGCGATTTGTACTTCCTTTGAAACATTCCGCAGGTCGGTGACCCCTTTGGCTATTTGCTTTGTGATCCCTGCTCCTCGTCCGTTCAGTACGTCAATCACTCCGCCCATTATCACCACTAGGTGTCGCTCCTCCATTGTGTCCCACATGCCTTCCTTGGCCTTCGCTATCACCTCTCTAATCGGCCTTCCCGGAAGCGCGCTAACCTGGACTCGTTCGTCTGCCCCTACCTTCTCTGCTATCGCCGGTTCTACTTTACGCATGTTGGAATCCCCAACAAAGACAACTCGACGCTTTCCTTCCCCCTCACCGCCGAAAGCTGCCCCCGAAGTCACAATGGCCTCCCCTCCTTTCTTATCCTTGCCCTTGGCTTTGTTTTCTTCCCCGGCCGCGTCAGTGGTATCCCCTTCGTGACTATCACTGACGTTTCCGCCACTGCTTCCCAGCGTGGCGGGTTCGGCTGTCTCTGCACTCGCATCTGAGCCAGCTCCGTTCGCGGTGCTCGCCTCAATGCGTTCATCATTGCTTTGCAGAATGGTGGCGCTCAGCTGGATTTCTGCGTTAGCTAGCTTTTCTTCTGCCTCCTTCCTCTGCTTCTGCTCGATGTTAAGCTCCTTTTCTAGCTTTCCAACCCGCTTAGCTAACTTATCCTTGTCTTGCTCTAGGCGGTCTAGCCGAGACCCTAGCACACACATCCTACAGATACAATCTGCACCATTCGCTTCGCGTGCTGACTGGCGCAGATTTTACCTTCGAGATGTCAGCGCCACCTATGGGTGATGTCGGGAGATAGGCGCCACGACGGCATATGACCTCTGAGATCGAAATATCTCGCAGGCCAACTAAAAGTGATTAAACGTGCGCTGCTTAGCCTACGCTGTAATATAGCGTATTACGTACGCTGTAATTGCGTACGCTATACTAAAGCTGCCTATTAAGTGAATGGTTTTTATTTACTGTACACACATCCTACCTACAAGGGAGAACACATGGGTATCTTTGAATGATCATTGTTCGAACATGAATATTGTTACAAGCACGGGGAAAATGGGTTTACTTAGGCGGGCGAGAGCAGGAACAGCAGCTACGAACAGCAGGAATGGCCGCTGCACAGTCGTCGTTTTCATCTTCTTCCCTCCTTTTGATTCGCACGTCCCTCTTACGCGCTTGGACGCAACATACCTCTCCTCGCAGACAAAGCCCACTGGGCGAGTCAACTGGCCTGCCGAGGCGCGCATAATTTCAACCTGGCGACATGTGCGACTTGTGTCCTAGCAGAGCGTCGACCAGCGTTCGTGAGGCGCGCGAGAGCGTAGTTCACTTCGCTGATCTTGTCGATGACAACATACGGTCCATCGTAGTTTGCCAGCAGCTTTGGGCACAAGCCGCGTTTCCTTGTGGGAGTCCAAAGCCAAACGAGATCACCAGGGTGATATGTAACAGGCCGATTTCATGCGTCGTAGCGTGCTGTGGAGTTTTCTTGCGATGCCAAAGTCTGTAGACGCGCAAGTCGCCGAGCCTCTTCAGCGAGGCATAGCATATCGGCGACCGCAGGATTGTCGTGGTGGTAAAAAGGGAGGACAGTGTCGAGCGTATACCGGAGCGGGCGAGCTTATAGAAAGAAGAAGGGGCTGTAACGGGATGTCTCATGTTTGGCGGTGTTGTATGCGTAAGCAATAAACAGTACAGCTTAATCCCAATTCTTATGATCCGACCCAACATACATGGAAAGCATATTCGTGATCGTTCGATTAGTGCGCTCAGTGAGGCCGTTCGTTTGCGGATGATACGGCGTCGAGTGCCTAAGGTGCGAGTCACATAAACGTAGAAGCTCTTCCACGATATATGCTGTGAATTGACGTCCGCGGTCGCTTACAATAACAGAAAGCGGTCGATGTCGCAGAACAATAACGTCAAGTAAGAAGAGCGACACTTCGGGGACAGTGGCTGATGGTATAGCTGCAGTCTCGCAGTAGCGCGTGAAATAGTCGGCGCAGACAATTATCCAGCGGTTCCCCTTGTATGACTGAGGAAAAGGTCGTAACAGATCAATTCCAACTTGTTGAAAGAGCAACCTTGGAGGCGGCACAGGTTGAAGGAGACCAGATGGGGCAGTGGTTGGACGTTTCCGAGGTTGGTACGGTATGCAGCTGGTGACATACAACTCAACCGTATGTCACATCCGGCGCCAGTAAAAGCGTTCTTGAATGCGATAAAGGGTGCGCACAGTGCCTAAGTGACCGGAGGTAGGGTCATCATGCATAGCCTGAAGGATTGCTGGCCGGAGACGCTCCGGCACCTCTAGAAGGAAGCGTGCACCCGTGCTTGAGTAATTCCTTTTGTACAGGAGCCAGTCACGTACACAGTAGCTGCTTGTTGTAGTAGAACGGGCTGAAGTGAAGAGTGGCTCCAATTTGGTGTCTGTCTATTGTTCTGCTTTAAACGCATCGATATCAGGAAAAGCGGGTGTTACAGAGGCAACGAGATCATGAAGATCGTCTGCATCGCAGGCCGTCATGGTAAGCGGCATACGGGAAAGACAGTCTGCGTCAGCTTGTTTTCGGCCACTCTTGTAGGACACAGTGAAGTTATATTCCTGCAACCGCAAAGCCAAGGGCGCAAGACGACCACAAGGGTCGCGAAGGTTCACGAGCCAGCACAGGGAATGGTGGTCTGTGACGACTAGGAGTGGGCGTCCGTACAAGTAAGAGCGAAATCGCTGAACCGCAAAGATTACAGCGAGGCATTCTTGCTCTGTCACCGTGTAATTGCGTTCAGGTTTGCTTAACAAGCGGCTTGCATAAGCAATCACGTGCTGACAGTCGTCATAGCGTTAAAGCAAGACGGCACCCAGACCAACGCCACTAGCATCTGTGTGTATTTCTGTCGGCGCAGCAGGATTGAAGTGGCGAAGGATAGGTCGGGAGGTCAGCAGGAACTTCAACTGACGAAATGCAGAATCGCACTCGGGTGTCCACTCAAACCGTGCGTCCTTATGTAGCAGATTTGTCAGAGGATAGGCGACGTCAGAAAAACCACGAATAAATTGGCGAAAGTAAGAGCAAAGACCCAGAAAACTACGAAGTTGCTTCACTAACGGCGGAGCACTGAATGCCTCAACAGCTACCGTCTTTAGGGGACCAGGCCGGATACCATCTTTGTCAACAAGATGACCCAGCACAAGGGTTTGGCGGTCACCAAAGTTACATTTCTTGGAGTTCAGAACCAGGCCAGCGTTTTTGATGCAGTCGAGGACAATATCCAAGCGCGTATTGTGCTCATTGAATGTGCGCCTGAGTAGAACAACTTCGTCAAGATAACACATACAGATGTTCCACTTTAACCCACGCAGAATGGTGTCCATGAACCTTTCAAAGGTCGCTGGAGGATTGCACAACCCAAATGGCATCACATTGAATTCGAATAATCCATCCGGGGTTATGAAGGCTGTTTTCTCCTTGTCTGTCAGATGCATCGGGATTTGCCAATATCCTGAGCGTAGGTCCACTGAAGAAAAATAAGAGTCCGAATTAAGGCAATCAATTGCATCATCAATGCGGGACAGTGGATAGACATCCTTCTTAGTCACGGGGTTTATTCTTCGATAATCGACGCAAAATCTCCAGTTACCATCTTTCTTTCTGACGAGTATGACCGGAGCTGCCCAAGGACTCGAGGACTCTTGTATTGTCCCATTTTTTATCATGTCACTCACTTGTTCCCCGATTATCTTGCGCTAGTTAGGCGAGACGCGATAAGGCTTTTGCCTGATCAGTCGCGCAGATCCCGCATCGATGGTATGGCGTGTTCGAGACTCGGGAATCGAGAAAGCTTTGTCCGGCTACGCGAACTCAAACACTCACAGATGCTTAGAAAGCGTATCCACCAAGGTATGGCGCTCCCTTGTGCTGAGCGACTTGTTTATCATAGACAGAAGCTTTTTGTCCTGAGACGTGGCGAAGGTCAGCAGGTTCACACGTACGGCGGGTCTGTTAGTACGGCTACGGCCGAAGACGTGTATTCTGTAAAGTAGGCGAGTTTCCAGCCGTCTGGAAGCAAGACGGGTTCTGCCGAGCCGTTGGTCGTCCACAAACCAGCATGCCCGTTGCCGATGGACACCGCACAATGTGGGACAAAAACGTTCTTCACACAATTTAGATGCATTAGCTCTACGGAAGGCATCGAAACTGGCTGGAACTTCACCGCGACATACAACTGGCACGCACACAGAGGTGGACGCAGGCACAACAGTAACTGCAGATACATGAAGTTCACCTTGACTGCAAGTCTCCTCTAAGAGCCCGGACGAAACATGGCCATCGACGAAAACTTCCCCCGTGCGACAATTGACGGTCGCACAACACTGTCCCAAAAAGTTGATGCCCAAAATCAACTCGTGCGTCGATCGGGAAGTAACTACAAATTCCGTCGCGAAAACTCCACCAGCCAAGGACACTTCAGCAGTGCACACACAAGCAGGGCGTAACGACTCGCCGCTCACTCCACAGAACGTTGCAGCCTGATCCCACCGAAATACAACTTTGCGCCCCAACCGACCTTTAAAACCGAGACTTATTACGGATGCAGTTGCTCCGGCATCTACTAAAGCCATTGTAGAAACACCATCAACAAGTACATGCACTTTGTTCTTAATCATAGCAACTGCATGGGGCATTTGTGTCGATAGCACGTGTCGATTGACCTCACCCCCATCGGCCGCGCCCGCTAGTTTTCCGGTTGCGAAGACAAGGTGGAGCGACGCACTGGCGATGGAGATTGACATAAACGAGGTGTACGAGAGGATGGTGGTGGCGTCAAACTCCTGTCAGATGCCGGCGAGCGGCTCCGAAAGCTTTTCTGCCAGTAATCGTTGCCGGGAGGAGCGCCAGCTAACCAAGAGGTGGTGTACGGCTGTTGTCCTCACAGGAAGTGTGGTCCTTGTTGAAAACCTGGATCGACCATTCCACGTTGTTGCGCGACGATTGCGAAATCTCGCTATGTGGCCCGCGACACCGCATTGGAAACACACCGGCAGAGGCCGCAAATTTCTATGTTCCTCCATGTAGTCATGCATGTTGCTGTCGACTGCATAGCCAGCAGGTGGGTCACATTCATCATGGCTAGGCATCAGGCGCCGGGAGGCGTGCGTGCGGCGAGGGCGTTGGTCGTAGCCATGATCTTGATAGCTCATGGTCCCTCTCGTTTGTGGGGTGGACCTATACTCAACGGTCGCTGCATGAACCGTCGGTTGCCATGCGGTCGAAACGGCCGTGTTTCTCATCTCGTGTGGTGAGTACGCACCAGTGATGCCGGGTGTGCGACGGTAAATCTCTTCCCAATGGAGCAACTCTTCGCGAACAATCTGTCGTGTTCTTGACGGAAGGTCAACACACGAGCTCGGCTCTACACTTGCCACCGTTGTAACATTAGCCAGGCGACCAAACTTCGGTATTATCCGTCGCATCTTCAGCGTCTCAAAGGTCCTGCAGTGGCGAATGACGTCAGACACCGAATCCTAGCTTTCTTTACCGATCAAAAAATTGTAGAAGTCTTCGGCTACTCCTTTCAACAAATGTCCAACATTGTCATCTTCAGACATTTGAGGGTTGACTATTTTACGCAGTTTTATCACTTCTTCAATATAAGTCGTACAGGTTTCGCCAGGAACTTGAGCCCTTTGCGAAAGCGTCTGTTCAGCGCGTTTCTATTTTGCACTAGAGTCTCCAAAACACGCTCTGAGCACCTCGACGAAAAGCTCCCATAAAGTGAGCGTGACTTCGTGATTCTCATACCAGACGAGCGCTGTGTCGGTAAGAGAAAACGCAACTTTGGACAACTGCGCGGTCGAGTTCCAACCATCAGACCGGCTCACCCTTCGGTAGTTCCTGAGCCACTCGTCGACATCTTCTCCGGCTATTCCTCCGAAAGTGAGTGGCACCCGGTAGTATTGCCACGGAACTCCAGGTGCTGGCCTTGAAGCCCCGTCAGAACTGTCGGGGATCTGGCAGGCGTATTCAGGCATGTCAGGTGAGGGTGGGGGAAGTTCGGCAAGTCGACGGCTTGGGCGAAGTTGTAGCAGCGTAGGCTCCGTGGTTACGAGGTGTACCCCGCACCTCCACCAATACGTTACAAGCACGGGGAAAAGGGGCTTATTTTAGGCGTGGGAGAGCAGGAACAGCAGGCTACGAACAGCAGGAATGGCCGCTGCACAGTGGTCGTTTTCATCTTCCTCCTTCCTTTTGATTCGCACGTCCCTTTCACGCACTTGGACGCAACAATATTATGCTTGAACGTGTTCAGAATATAGCTTCCCGGTTTGTATGATTAGTATGTGTAACGAATTGTCACGTCAATTAAACTACGTTAGTTTGGACTGCTGTAAGTCAACAATTATTATGGGAGGAAACTTACTCACTGAACATTGTCCAGGAGGGTATGTTTATATGTAGTGAAAAAGTTGCCTTTTTTCGCCTCATTAGCGTCTGGTCATCGCACTATGCATGGAACATAAGGGAAATAAAATGCCTTACCAATGCACGTTACTGCCATATGTCATTTCTGCACAGAAATTTGACTAAGAACGTTACTGATGGCAATACGGACGGCATTCTGCCTGCGATAATTTTCGACAATAATTGATCTGCTTAGAGTGTACTGCTGATTGTTAGCGAAGGTAAGGTATGTTAGCTGTCCTTTGAAACCTTATGTTCATGTTCAGTTGTGGATAATTTGAACATGTTCGAATTCGGCCGATGCTATTAATCTATGTTTCTGTTGCAAATGTTTTAACGCACATATAAGTATTCTGTGCTAATCTCGCGGTCCGAGATAGCTGGAGAAACGGCGAGACTTATTGCCAGTGAGAGCGAATAGGATGCAAAATTTCCTGAAATATTGAGTGCCGGAAAAAAAAGAAGCTGTTTGCTGTTTTTTTTTTCTTTTTTTAATGAAATTTCGGAAGTTTCAGGAAAACTCAAACTGATATAACATAGCTTATGTTTCCTACTTGTGCAATAAAAATAATTATGGTAAATACGTGTCATAATTACGAAGAGATTGCAAGAGATTGCTAATCTGACAATTTAGAAAACGGTCACGCAGTGTCCAAGTGACTCTCACTGGACACATTTGAATTAGAATTAGCAGCGGCTGCTTCTATATACGAATTTGCACGTAAACGAGCGTTTGGAAACGTTTACTCGTGAGTCTGTTGCGCAGCTTGTTATGAGCTTTTCCAAACAAAGGCCAGTTTTGTTCACCACTTCTAGATGGGGAAGGCATTGGCGGCAGCAGCATAGAAGTTATAGGCCAGAGCAGCTGCTTAGTGAAGAGGCCTTGCCGCCATGTTGACGGTTCCACGTGCTTTGCGGAGTCCCAAACGCTAGTCCGGGTCTCAGAGAGCCGCCCTGCATCCGGCTACGCTTTACTATCTACGCTGCGTTTTTAAAACGAAACTCAAAGCATATATTGAAGGCACTTGAACGCTTAGCTACGTTTTCCTTGTCGACGTCGTCGTCACTTCTAGAATGGTATGCTACATAGCAGATAATGGCAAGTATTACTGCTGTAGTTTTACAGTTGAAGTTTTCTCCCACTTTCTCTGCGCTGAAAAAGATGAGAAAGGTCACTTTTTGTCCCAGTGTATTCTTCGGGTCCCTATATCTCTCAGAACGAGTGACATGTCATGGCGATAGCACTGAGAAATTAGTTGAGAAAAGCACTCTTGAAGGCGTTTTTATCATGTAGAATTGTTCACACAATAATTGCATCTGGAGTGATTTCGCTTTCACTGATATTTCTCTTGACAAGTACTTCGCGTATTTCGTTCGTCAGATCAGCAATCTGGCGGCAACAATGAATTTATTCAGCGGTGGTCAAGTGTTTGTGCAAGGAGTAGGGAACGCAGGAAATGCGTATCACACTGGGCTGCACATCGCCTGTAGGCGGCACCTGAGAGTCCATGCTGTGCATTCTGCAGCAATCGCACATGGTAATCGTCTTTCGCCTGGAGAATGAAATATTGTTACAAATATGATTGTGGTGAAACGACGACGACGACGGCATTGACTACATGTGCGGCGCGTCGCGGAAAGAAGATAGAGCACGAGGTGGCGCGGCGGAGAAAAAAAAAGAAGAAGTAGAAGGCACGAGTGCAGCAGAGGCGGGTTGGAGACGGCGTTCGAAGAGCCAGGCCAGGGTTCGAGAGGGTTGCTGGGGTGAACCGCTGGGCAACCTCCTGACCAGTTGCGCTCCTGCGGACGTCGGTGACCTGTGCGGCGACTACCTGCCCGCGAGACTGTTCCCGGCTAGTACTGTTCCTGGTCGTCTGATCTCATGCCGTTCCTCAACGTTCGAGCCGCCGCCACCGCTAACCCAGCGTCGCGGCAAGTCGACCCACTACGTCTTGCTCAGCGACCAAGTCGTCCCACCACGGTCTCCTTCTACTGAAGACGACGAGGACGTGAGCAAGAACCTTGTAGCGTAGGGACGTAGCATGCATGTGTTACATGTACTTTAGTCACTGTTTGATGTGTGCGTCGTTCTGTTTGTATAGTACTTTACAGAGTGCTTGGTTCTAGTATATGCTATCTTCAAACTTAAACGTCTACGGCTCCATCCTTCACCGCACCGCACGTCAACAAACCTGACGGTCCGCAATCATCGCTCTACATTTCTGGCGTCCGTGCGACAGGACAAATCTCTCTTTAACACCTTTTGAGAGTCTCACTTTGTTTATGTGCGGTGGTTGAAGATGGATGCCGAAAAGCTGATAGGTCTTGGTAAAGAGTTAGGACTGTCAGGAAAGGCACTCCAGCAGTGGATAGAGAAGGAGCGCGAGAAAGAAAGCGAGAGATATACGCTACAGCGTGAAGCTGCTAAGGAGGATCACGACAGGGAGTTAGAGAGGCAAGCCCGACAACGCCAGTTACTTGAGCTAAGGCTACGCGTGCAAGAGTCGCAACAACTTAGACAAGCAGTCACCGGTGAACCAAGCGAACGCAGCGCGAGCAGTCAAGGTTTTCGGAGTCCGCACAAGCTAATTTCAGCTTTCAATGAATGCCGGGATGAACTCGACGCTTATATTCAAAGGTTCGAGCGAGTAGCCACTGACCAAGGATGGCCTCGTCACAGGTGCGGTCTATCCCTGAGTTTGTGCCTAACAGGGGAGGCTCTCACTGTTGTCGGACGCATGTCTGCGGAAGATGCGACTGACTTTGCAAAGCTGAAGTCAACATTGCTTCAGAGGTTCCGGTATACCGAAGAGGGTTACCGATTCAAGTTCTGAGAGGCCAAACCCCAAAATGGCAAAACAGGACGCCAATTTACAGGCAGACTACTTGGTTATTTTGACCATTGGCAAGAACTGGCCAAAACCGAAAGGACATGAGAGACAGGGTCGTCTGGTAACAATTTTTCGTCGATGTGACCAGAAGCTCTCGGTATTTTTGAAGGAGCGAGGTTGTAAAGATTTGAGCAATTTGGCCGCAACAGCGGATCATTATCTCGAAACCCAAGGCCTGACACACCTGGCTAGAGGCAGAGAAGAGAACGCGTATGTGAAGAGCGGGACGGTGCCAAAAGAGCCAACGAGCGCTCAAGGAAAGCCCCATTGCTTCATATGCAATAAACGAGGCCACAAGCCGTCTGATTGCTAATCTGGAGCCACAGGGAGTAGGTCCGTGAACAATGTGAAAGGGAAGAAGCCACAGAGCTTTCCCAAGAACACGAAGGACCGCAACGAGGCTTTGTGTTCCAGTTATGAACGTGGCCAAACAACGCAAGAAAGCGCCCTGCGCGAACAGTGCCAAATTGCAACAGACATTGAAGACACTAGATGTGACAAGATTGGGTCGGGTGCGGAAAGCCCCGTCGGTCCGAAACATCGAACAGGACGAATGCCAACAGCGCAAGGTTATCTGGAAGGTCAACCTGTGACCGTGCTCAGAGATTCGGGTTGCGACACTGTCATCGTAAAACGCGCACTTGTTCCAGCCGAGAAACTTACTGGTAAAACGCGGACTGTTTATTTATTAGACAGTTCCGCTCAACAACTTCCAGAAGCCGAAGTTGATATCGACTGTCCGTTCTACAAGGGCATGGTACTTGTCATATGCATGGAACGGCCACTGTATGATGTTGTGTTGGGCAATATCAACGGCGTCTGCCCCTCTCTCGAGTTGCCTGGAAGCGAAGCCGCGCTAAAGCCTGAAAAACGTACTGATGGCTGTCTACATTGCAAGGACAACACCGAACCTGTTTTCGATGATGATGTGGCTGCTGTGTCACGATCGGGTGGCAAAGAATCACCAAGCTGCCAGTAGTCATGCCAAGCCCGTTGGACGTGGGTCCCGAAATATTCGCGAAAATGCAGAAAGACGACCGAAGCCTCAGTAGTTGCTTCGCGGACGTTGGCAAAACTAAAACGACACGGTCAACCACTGCCATATTCGTCATCGTCAATGACCTTCTCTACCGGCGGTACAAGTCTGCGACACAGAGAGAAGTGGAACAGCTGGTTGTTCCGAAGGACCTTCGAGCATCCGTCCTGAAGATCGCACACGAAGGCATACTGCCCGGTCACCAAGGGGCAAAGAGGACGGCGGATAGGGTTTCGGAAGAATTCTACTGGCCTGGTGTGCAAGCAGAAGTCACGCGGTTTGTGAAGTCCTGCGACATTTGTCAGAGGACCGTCCCAAAAAATCTTGTAGTACGTGTGCCTCTGAGAAACGCGCCGATAATCAATACGCCTTTCCAGCGCGTCGCAATCGATATCATTGGACTCCTGTCACCCAAATCGGCCAGTGGTAATCGATATGGCCTAACTATGGTGGACTTTGCAACCCGTTATCCAGACGCGGTTGCGTTGCCGAGCATCACCACTGAAAGAATTGCCGAGGAATTGCTTGAGATGTTTTCCAGGGTCGGAATTCCACGAGAAATAGTAACCGACCGAGGTACACAATTCACCTCGCAGCTCATAAAAGAGTTAAGCCGTCTGCTGTCCTTTAAACAGCTACCAACCACGCCTTACCATCCAATGGCGAATGGTCTAGTGGAGCGCTTTAACGGAACGTTAAAGCAAATGATCCGGAACATGTGCCAAGAAAGCCTGAAAGTTTGGGACCGATACTTAGCCCCACTTTTATTTGCCTACAGGGAAGTCCAGCAGGCAAGCTTGGGTTTCTCGCCATTTGATATGCTATATGGAGGCTACGTACGAGGACTGATGGCAATCGTCAAGGAGCTATGGTCGGGAAGCCAACTGCATGACGAGACAAAAACAACGTACGGCTACGTTGTGGAGCTGCAAGAACGGTTACGCCGAACGTGCGAACTTGCCCATGAGGCACTTCGAAGGTTGAAGGTGACCCAGAAACAATATTATGACAGGAAGGCGAAGGTTCGACACCTTGCCGTGGGAGACAAAGTGTTACTTCTGCTCCCATCCGACAACAACAAACTAATACTGACCTGGAAGGGACCATTTGCTATTATTGACAAGAGAAGCAATATCGACTTCGTCGTAGACTTAGGCACACGAGAAGGTACCTTCCACATCAATCTCCTTAAAAAGTACGAGGAGCGGGAGGCATTGCCGCCGGCAAGACATCAAGCTGCTGCAGCGGTCAACACTCGCGAAGGTGTTGAAAATAGCGACCCTCCATTTCTTGTACTCAAGCAGAAAGAAACGTACGAGAACGTAAAGATTGCCACGCACTTACCAGTAGAGCAAGGCGATCAAGCAAAAGATACGATGCGTGCACTCCAAGACATATTGTCGGATGTTCCTGGCAAGACGCATCTTGTAGAATGCCAACTAAGACTGACCAAGGAAGCTACTACCCAGGGAGGCGCGCTACTCCACCATAGAACAGGAAGGCCTCGCCCTTGTATGGGCGATCCAAAAATTCCACGTGTTCCTCTACGGAAAGCGTTTCGTTTTGCGAACGGACGACGAACCACTTTCCTACATTAATTACGCTAAGCATGTCAATAACAGAGTGCTCCGCTGGAGTTTGCTTGTCATGGAGTATGACTTCACTGTCGAGTATATCAAAGGCAGTGATAACATTGGCGCCGAATACCTCAGCAGAGTCTCGTAGTCCCTAAAAAAATTACACCGACTATTGCGTATGTATGTGTTGATGTTACTTTTTTTGTGTATCGTGTGCGTGTGCTTTAGAAATGTATGAACAGTGCGAACAGTCTGTGTACTTTCAAGTGGGTGCGATAAGTGCTAGGGAAACCAGTTCTCCTTCTGCAAGCCCACTCCTCAGAGCAAAGTTGGTTAAAGATGAACAACTTTCTTGGGTGAGGGGTAGTGTGGTGAAACGACGACGACGACGACATTGACTAGATGTGCGGCGCGTCGCGGAAACAAGAGAGAGCACGAGTTGGCGCGGCGGAGAAAAAAAAAAAGAAGAGGTAGAAGGCACGAGCGCAGCAGAGGCGGGTTGGAGACGGCGTTCGAAGAGCCAGGGTTCGAGAGGGTTGCTCGGGTGAACCGCTGGGCAACCCCCTGACCAGTTGCGCTCCTGCGGACGTTGGTGACCTGTGCGGCGACTACCTGCCCGCGAGACTGTTCCCGGCTAGTACTGTTCCTGGTCGTCCGATCTCATGCCGTTCCTCAACGTTCGAGCCGCCACCACCACTAACCCAGCATCGCGGCAAGTCGACCCACTACGGTCTCCTTCTACTGAAGACGACGAGGACGTGAGCAAGAACCTTGTAGCGTAGGGACGTAGCATGCATGTGTTACATGTACTTTAGTCACTGTTTGATGTGTGCCTCGTTCTGTTTGTATAGTATTTTACAATATAGTATTATATGTTATCTTCAAACTTAAACGTCTACGGCTCCATCCTTCACCGCACCGCACGTCAACAAACGTGACGGTCCGCAATCATCATCTCACTACAATGATAGAGTAAGGTAAGAGAGCATCCTGATAAGATACCGGTACTTATAGAATTTGTTGAAAGGTCCGGCAATACTATGCCCGCTGGAGTTCTCCGTTGTCTTGCCGAGCTTCATAGCTCGGATGGTGCTCTGGAAACCGCAGCTGCTCGCATAGCTGGTGTTTCAGGCGTCGCTTGTTTTCTCGTTCCACCTTGACAAAAGCACAAGATGTTGTCACCGCGGTTGTTGGAGACGTCACGAGTTGAGTTATCCTTCGCTGGCGACAGGTGCTTTCGGTGGCGGCTTAGAAGCTTTGCTTCTTTTCTTGTTACGATATTGTTTTTATTCGCCTTCTCGTCGTATAATTCAGCCTTAGGATTAGCAGCGAAGGACTGCCTTACAACAAAAGTGTATTGCTATTACGAATTAATCACGTCGAAATAAATGAACACCGAATTAAAACTTTATTAGCCTGAAAATGCTTCGATAATACTAAGTTAAACAAGTTCATACATCTGCTGCTATGAGGTGCACTATAACTGGTATTTTTAGATGAACCAAAATAATGTTCAACTTACTAGTGCACACATGACTATAAGGTGCCATATTCTGTACTTTAGCACCACTTTTCTTATACCTTCTGTGTTACTTGCGTACCAAAGCATATATAAAATACTGCCGATTGCCTTAAGACCGCCAATTTCAGTAAAATGGCTTATTGCGAACAAGGAAATAATTTCTGAAGAAAACGTCATCGATGTCTTGCATTAGCCGTTTTAGTTCGACAATATATACAGCCAAAAGTATAACTTGCTATAATATCGTGCGAATATCAAGAGCACGACTTCTCTAAATAGAACAGAAAAAAGTTTCCTCACCCATGAAATCCAGTATATTATCTGAGCAGTTTATTTCCTTCTTTATTTGTCCTTGATTCAAACATAATCTTCGAACGATGCTCAGGCACTCAAAAAATGCATGCTCAAAAATATTGTGAGAACATATTTTCCCAACGAAATGTCTACCGCACTGCTGACCTCTCATAGCGTCATTAGATAGTTTTAGTATTGCACGATGGCGATACGTACAAGCACGCGAGCGCTTTGCGCAACGTGGCATCTCGCGTCATGACAAGGAACCGGCTGCGCCATTTTGAAGAAAAAGAAAGTGACTCGCCATACCGGCCTTTTGAAAATGGATTTCCAGCGAAGCTGTTGAAAACCACCACTATACAACACTCCTTATTCGCTGTAAGCTTTGCAGTATGCTTCATTTCTTTATAGTAAAGGTAGTGACAAGCACTTGGTGGTCGCTGTGGTACACCGCGATGTGTACCGCGATCACTTTCGGTACATTCGTGGCCAAAACCAAATCCAAACACGATATGTACCGCGTGGTTGGTTGATTGGGATCGTTGGAGCATGCGAGTCCAAGGTTGTCCTTGACAAACAAGAACCAGTCCTTGTCGGGTTTCGCTATGTCAACAATAAAGTCGCCGACGGTAACCACTGATGTGTGTCGTTCTTGTCTCAACCATGCAAAGTGCTTTCGAAAGAAGTTCTCCATGTCTGTTTTGGATGTTCCAGGGCTTTTCTGGACTGTGGAGATTAGCATTCCGTCACTGGTCTTCACACCACATACATCAGCTCAGTCTGTGGCATTGGCCTCTGGCTAGAGAATTTGGGACCGTAAGTATATAAAGGCAAATGTTTCATTGCATAAATGGCTACACCGCCGGCTCATTCATCACACCGCTTTGCACGAGTGACCCCAGTGTATCCTGTGACTTCAATGCGTTCGTCCGACCAGGTTTCGAAGTCATAGCTATGCGTTGCCTAGCCATATGGGTGCTGCAACAACAATGAAATCAGTTGCTAGGGTGGTTCTTTAATATACGAAAGGTTAGTGACGTCAATCCCCCCGTCGCAAGCTGCCGTCGCCGCGGCAGCTTGCGCACAGAAATATTTACCGGGAAACGTATGCGGGTCCGCCATCTGCTTCGCATTGTTACCAGGAGCGCCTTATCATGAAATATGTGGTTTGGATGCTTATTTTCTGCTTGCTCTTTATTGAAAAGAATGCTGTGCTGTATGATGTACGCGTTATACCAAAGAAGGTATGCACGTTTAGGTTCAATCGCACAAGGCTTTTTTTTCCCGTGTGGACGACGCCGCGAAAAATCCCGACCAACCATAGGCCAACCGCTGCGGCGAAAAAAAGAAAAGTGCGCGTTGTGTACAGTCGAGCCAAGCCAATCCAAACCTGCTAGTCGGATCCCTAGTCTGACTACACCAAAGTAACCGCCATTTTGCGAAAACAACGAGTCTCGCGCTGACCCGAACAAACGAGATCAGCGAGAGCAGCATGCGTGGCCCTCCACGTGTACGCGCGCAAGAATCGGAGGCGTGCGTACGTGGCGGCCACGTACCGTTCGTGTTGCATTCTGCACATGCGCACTGTTCAGAGAGTGTACTCTTGCGCTGTCTTACACTGTCTATTATTGCTTCGGGGCACTAGATGCCACAAATCAGTCAATCGATCTGCTCCGCAGTCCATGGAGGTGAAGAATGTGTTTATTTCGGTGCATCTTTATTACAAGGCATCCTACCTGTATGTGCTCTCATTCCGCAGTGCTCATAGATTTCATTATAATCTTTCTGATACGGTAAAATGCACATACAGTTCAGCATACAGCTGGGACTACATGACAGGAGGCCGCGTGGAGAAGGAATGTAATTTTCGGTGCTGTTTACCAGTATGCTTATGTATAAGTGAATTTACAAACGTATATATGCAACCAACAGCTGCTCAATTTTCACTAAGGCTCAGACTTGACGCAGACCAAATGGTTCTCACACCGGATGACGACCTCTGTTTAATTATACCTGATAATCTTTCAGGCAATAGTAGTGAGACGGCGTCACCGGATTCAGCGCCGGCCCGTCAATCCACGCCGCCTACTAAGTCGACGGCCTTGCGCTCTTCCCACGGTTCTTCCTAGAACATACCCCGTTGCGAATGACCTCACAGACCGCTTCCAGCGCTTGAGACCATGATGACCTTCTTCTGTAAGGCACTGACCATTAAAGCAGTAGCCATGCTGGAATAGAAGACGAAAAAGTAGTCAATAAATTTGTGAACGGTACGGGTAGTACCGATTGCACGATTATTCTAGGTTCTTCATTGTAACACTACGACGACCAGCATAACAAAAATATAATTCTTTAGCTGACAATGTTTCCTAGTTAAGAGATTCTTTCCATCCGCGCATGAATAGATTGAGCCGTCGACTACGCTGCGGTATACCGACAAAAAGTTCTCACAAAGAAAGCAGAAACGTAAAGGCGAGTTTAAATTGCAGTATAGTATTTCATATATTGCAATTGTATTAGTGTCTGATCGCGCAGGATAATGCATATTCCTTGACCAAGCCTCCCGTACACGTTTTCAGATACGTCCGCATGTAATGAAAGCTTTCAAGGAAGCTGCAAGCGAAAGTATCCTTTTAGGCTTCGGTATGCGTTTTAACGTCAAGTATCAGCTTAATTGTTTTTAGCCTTAACACGATATGGCACAAACGAATGTGTCATTTTTTGTGGCGAAAAAATAATGTCGGTTAGGTCAAAAGGTTTTAAGGGATGCCAGATTGGGTGTCACAAAAGAAAGTGTCATATGTGACAGAAAAAAAGTGTAGGAGGAGGTGAGTAACCATTCTAGCGATAATTTGTTTCATTTTAGAGCTTAGTAAACGTAAATGCGAATGCCGCTCCCATCTGCGTTGTCACCAGAATCGGTGGGTCGTGAACGCTGATTGAAGAGAAACTATTACAATCGAATGAAGGAATCCATGCATAATATAGGCCCTATTCATTTCGTTCAATCAACCCATTTACTTCATTCCCTTTCGCTTTAGTACCTTAAAGACCCGACTGTGGAGGTATTACATGAGTATCGAGAAAGTTCCGTAGACCTTTTGCTTGTGTACCGGGTACGCGTCCACTGAACCGCAGAGAAATGGTCGATGGTCGAGAATGCGCCGAATTGGAAATCTTCAAGGGGCAATTTGGCTGCTACAACACGTCATGGGTACTTGGCCTGCGGTGGACGTAACTCACTTATACGAACCAGGAACTCAGGCGGGTGTTATTAACACCCGCCTATGGTATTGTCCATGGTATTGGTAAATGTTTAGAATAAAATGCATAAAATCGAATGTGCTTTTCGAAGTCAGCTATCAGTTATCGTTTCCGCATACGTTGAAGCAGCAGTGTTATCAATTGTGCAATTTGTACGTGAGCAGTAGGAAGTAGACTGCCATAAATCTTGAAATTCTAATTTCTTGCACATGACGCTTTACCAAAATATCGTTCTTTGTACAAGTCAATAATTGAGAAGGCGGTGATGAAAGTTTCCATTTTTGCCTTAGCGGCTCATGCATTCGTCATTGGTGCACGATAAGCTATTCATTCCATTTCTTTACTTGCCCTTCGCTTGTTCCGTACTTTGCGGACTACAGTATATACAAAGCGAACTAACCAATAATGACAAAGTCTTTCCGGGCACTCAAAGTCCTCGTGCATGCTGACAAGTGTAGATTCTTGTTTTTGAGTCTCAAAAATACAATGCAGCCGCGGCAGCTAATGGAATGCAGGGGCGCTATAACGTGAAGCTATCACAATCTTTTTCTTTTTCGCTTCAAGCATTAGTGTTCGACATTTGTTTCAAAATTTTCATGCCCCGCGCACTTATCTGTCATGCAACGTCAAAAGTCCCCATCTCAAAATCATGTGTACACACTGATTGTGCGTAATATTGCACCCCCCACCTCTTCACACACACAAAAGAAAAAAATTATCTCCAATTCTACGTTTTTTCATCATTAGGTCTTTGCTATAGGGCACATTTTTTGAGCCGCACCCGCCTCGCCTGTGTGTCACACCAATTCAATAAAACTGGGAGAACCCACCACGTTAAATTGGTTCTGCGTACTATACACAAATTATTATGTCGAAAAAAAAAACTGAAAGGTCCCAGAAATAGTCGTAGACTGCCCTCTTCCTAAAGGAATAGATTGTAGCAGCAAGACAAAGCAGCAAACCAATGCTCTTCGATATGAAGTACATCTCCGTAGCCCAGACCTCAAGTTTTCTTGAAGGAGCCACATACTGAAGGAACGCAAACGCGGCTGGTAGAGACGGTCAGCTGTTTGCGCAGCGACTGCAGTCATGCAGTTTTTGAACGACATAGATGCGGAATTGGCGCTCTCGATGGCTGTCGGAACTATACTATGGCAAGCGGTATTGTTTACAAAAGGGCTCCAGACTTGCTGTGCAGCAAATGTTGCCGACCTTTTTTTTTGGAAGGTTGCCCTTAAGCATATAACTTATTAAATAAATGCAATATGGCGCCACACGTATACGAACAAGTTTGCTTCGTGCATAAAGTCAAGCAAGAGCTGGTAGAACCGCACATGCATCCAATATTGCAAGTCAGGAGCGCGGTCCGGACAATGACCTGTTGCTCCTACGTGCGGCATATGCGCTTGCTGTAGCCACAGGCACTACGTACCACAGCAAGTGTTTATTACTACTAATGTAACCAGTTACTGCCGAGAAGCGCTGTCAAACACAGTGCTTCTCGGCAGTAACTGACGGAGGCTGGTAATTGTCCAGAGTGCCTGACATTCTGCACTCGGGCTGTACGCAGTATAAGATCTCCACCGCGTACCACCCGCAGACAAACGTGTTCTCTACTGCCCTTATCAATATGAGGTGGCAACATTAGCATCTGCACATCACCACTTTTTCTAGCTTCCTATTCTGTACTCCTGCTTTCTTATTTAAAACCCTCATGATCCCCATTACCCGTGTTTATTGCATACGGTGGTAATCATTCAATTGGCTTACGTTGCCTGAATACCTTGAAAAGTGCCTGCAATGCTTTTGAAATATGACCAAGAGTTTGCGCACACTGGCTGATCTGAGCTTGGTGAACTTGATTATCTTAGAAAGCACAATTTATTAATGAACGCATGCTTCTAGTATGCAGCACATATCCGAATTGGTTAGATAGTTCGTTCTGTTTCCTTGATACAAATTTTTACCAATTCGTAATTTGAAGTAGCGACCTTACCATGCATGGTGTTCCATCTTGCTCATTAAGAAGGACCAAGTGGTGATGTTCGGTAGCTGGAGGCATGTAGCATGGAAATGCGCAAGCAGTCACCTGACATGCAGATAGAGAGGATACCTTTACAGATTTACCTGCACAAGAAGCCGTAATCGGTGTCCGGCTAGATCGGTAATTAGTAAGGCCAGACGAGTGGAGTGACAAGGGGTCTGGATTTACGGAAAAATGAATGCTTTTTGAGATGTTAAGAATTCACTATTAAAACGTGTAAAGTAAGCATTAATACCATGCCTATATCTTCTTTTGTGCTTGAAAACTTTATTTTTAAACCCAGCAATCCCGACAGATGGACAGATGATGAAACGGGAATGCAGCGGAGAAAATTTCTATGCATTTTGCTTAAATATTTTTTCCGGAACGTGTACTCAGGTAAATTGAAGGCATTCTTCGAGAATGTAGAAAAATTGGCGTTTGATTACAATTAATACTCTGCATGGGTTAGTGAAGGCTCACTGAAATGCTTTACGCGTTGGAGTAGTGTACTGAAATTGTCTCATTTTTTTGACAGCATTTGCCACTGAGCGTTTCGCGTTACCTCCTATGAAATCATAACAATCTGTTGCTTTAGTTGTGCATCAAATAATGCCCTCTATAGCAGAAGCAGTCACTTCAAAGTTTTCACAAGCTTATACGCAATTGTTCTCCTTTTTGTACAGCCAGCGAGCCGAGGAAGCCGCTTCGAGTCAAGGTCTCGGAACCGCGTCCGCGGCGAGTGCCCAGACCCACAAAAATACGCCGGACTCAAATCTTATTGATTTGATAATAAAGTTTAAGTTCTTCTTCTTCTCCTTTTTGTTGTTAAAAACTAATGTCAAAAGTAAAGATAACTTTATTCTAGACTGCCCTTATAGTACTAAGATTACAACTTAGATAAAGATGACATTAGATAAAATATGTGGCTGGACACTTAACAATTCTTTACAAATTAACTGCTCAAAAACTACATCTGTTCTTTTTCGCTCTAAATCCCCGCTTTATGAGCCCATTTATTCTTATAATCTCATGTTGAATAATAATAAAATTGAATTTTCTTCTACGGCAAAATCTCTAGGTGTAATGTTTCACGAATATGTGAAATGGGATCACCATACGTAACTTTTACAAAACAAACTTTGCAAGGTCTTGGGCGTACTGAGAAAATGTCAGCTTATATTGTCAGTTCCTCAAAAGCTTTCGATATTTACGGCACTCTTGTCAACACATCTACGTTATTGTAACTTAATTTGGGGTAACGGAACACAGCAATCCATAAATAATTTTGTTATCCTACAAAAAAAGGCCCTACGTTCTGTTGCAAACCTACCATATAATGCACACACTTTAGAACTATTTGTTAAATATATAGTAATTAAATTGAACGTGCTATATGAATACACTTTATTACTTTCCTTTAGATGTGATATTGTGAAAACTCGCGATTATATACACAGTGTAGCTAACTTACAACTAAATCCTTCTTCGCACCAAAACAGACACTCGGAACAATGGTATGTGCCACGGTTGCGCACAAACTATGGCTTTCAAACATTAGGTTATTGCTTGCCGAAGACATTAAATAAATTCAAGATTTCTTATGAAAATGTTCGCGCACTCTGTAACACTTCTGTTTTAAGCATGCTGCGTTAAATAGGTTGATAGTTAAATTTCACTTTTTGTAAATATGTTTTCTGTGGATATCATGTGTGTTCTCATTTGACACCGATGTTGAAAAGTACTTTTCATTCACTGGCCATGCTGCCATAGTGAACCGGGGACGTGGGGCTAGTCAAGCTGTTTTTAATGCAGCTTTTTTTCCCTCGTCCGAATCACTTACGTGAAACTCCATGTATGTGGTAAATAAATGAACTTGAACTTGAACTTCTTTGTAATATAACAATTTCTTCCCACACCAACTTAGACTTCATTTGTAACAATATAGAGGTCTTGAGATCGCGGCCGCGGCGCCGCATTTCGATGGAGGCGAAATGCAAAAACACCCGTGTGCTTGCGTTGTAGTACACGTTAAAGAACGCTAGGTGGTCACAATTATGCCGGAGCCCTCCACTACGGCGTGCCTCATAATCAGAACTGGTTTTGTCACGTTAAACCCCAGAAAGAAGAAGATGGAGGTCGTGAGGTCCTACAAAAAGCAGTGAAAAAAATTACAGCTACTATTTCTGAGCAATACTGTGTAACTGCAGACGCGGCAATCACCAAGTCCCATATAAAGGAACCGCGAAAATAGTCACAAGTGATTACCAATATATGGCTCCGAAATCTACTAAGAAGGGTGCATTCCAGCGCCACGCGAGAAGAGACGCGCAGCGGATACCGTCCACAGACACGACACAGTGCCACCCCGACCACAGCGTATAAAGCATGAAATTCCGTAAAGGTCTAAATCAACAGCACTTGCGTCTCAAAGATCTAGTTGACGTTTGGCGACGAATGCTACCAGCAACTCGGTTACGCAAAAGCAAGTGCTATCTTGGAGGGAAAAGTCTGTGCTTGCAAACGGGGAGAAAATAGTTGCTATATAAAGGCAGAAAGAATAAAAGTATTGACGCCCTTTTGACAGCTAGTGCCATCAAATTCAAGATCGCCGCCAAGCAGAGCCTCCTCCATACCATTGTCGGCAACCATAAGCCCTGACCTGACACCTGCCCAGCGCCAATATCTCTTAGACGTATTGAACAAAGACCGCTCCTGGTTCGATGTCAATTCGCTCGTCCTCAGTACGACTACCGCCGCTACTCACCACATGCAGACTGACGATTCCCGCATTGTTCAGCGGCGCCCATATTGCGTGTCTCTTACAGAGCGCAGAACCATGGAGGAAAATGCATCAGACATGCTACGAAGAAATATCATACGTCCTCCCTGGAGTCCCTGGTCCTGCCCAGTTGTTCTAGTCCAGAAGAGTGACAGTTCAGTGAGTTTTTGCGTTGACAACCGTGCGCTGATTTAATAAGTATTGATGCGCTGGAAGGTGCATGTTTGTTGTGGTCGATGTATTTAAATTGATTTTGTCGTTTCATTGCGTAATTCCGTAGATGACAGAGCCGGTGACTGGCGCGCCTGCAGCGGTTGTTTAAGTGGCTATACGCATATCTTGACTTAATATGTGTGTCCTGTCCTGCTTTCAGCCATGTCGGGCGAGCACGTATTTCCGTGAAAGCCAAGATTGTGAGATAACTCGTGAAAAACCACCGCTGCGGTAAAACCGATTTCACTCGTACCAGCGTTGATGCAAGAGCGAGGGGAGCATTTACGCTGACATATTCTACATGAAGCAAAGCCAGTCCTAGGCTGTGGCAAGTATGGGTAGTGTCAAAGGATGCCGATTTCTCTGCAACTGAACAGCGGCGCCATCTATAACCAAGCGGCGTGTTTCTCAGAGACGATGCGCGTTTTGCAGCAGCACTGAAAGGTGGCGCCACCATTCCGCTCTAGTGACATCTCGATGTGCCTGTATATGATGTGTGACAATCAGCTACGCCTTCATTCCTCGATATCGAGAACGAATCTCAAGAAGACAGCCGAAACAACGCCTGCACTTTTCTGTCGAGGTGAAATAAAGCGTCAACAACACCATTAACTTGCCGCGATGGGGACAGACAGTTTAGAAACATCCACCCGATTGGACTGAAGCGGGCAGGTCAGGTTGCACCATTTCATGCGATGACGTAATTTTGCTTTGCATGCGTGCAACGGAAGTCTGCGGTACACGCCAACAACAACCACTGCTGCTGAAAAATATTCCACTCAGCGCAAATTTGAAACCAACGTTAAGCGGATCTTTCATGAAGCGGTAAAATGAATGCTATTAGACTGTTCATATATTCTGCAACGCGCTTTGCAGCATAATGGTTGTGTGCCTGCCCGGAAAATCAGCAAGACCTAAAGATATCCACCACGCAGCCCACATGACGCGCGCGAACGAGGATTTCACTATCGCTACGATCGGTAGGTTTTTCAAGACCGTCCCATCTTACTCGGTCAAACGCCGACGGAGCAGACGCGCCGAACCCCTGAATAGAAGGCACCGAAGGCATCGCTTGTTATAAAGGCATTTTGAAACTGAAGGCGCTCACAACATTTACGTACAGTCAACAACAAAAGTTTACGGACCATGGGATCCTAGGAAACGTTCCATTTTCGAGCAGCCTGTCACAGTAGCCAGTAAAACTGAATACGACAATGCTGTTAGCATATTCTAGTCGAGGCCCGAAATGAAAATACCAGCAAGGTGTGAGGCGGCGGATAATTAACCTTTTTTCAAATTTCATGGTGCATAATATTTTGTGGTTGACTGTGCCATTTATTGTTTTACAGTGTAACTCTTTAGGGAACGGAATCAATCTCTCGTACATCTCTAGCGGCGGTATAAATGAACCGACGCCTACATACAACCGTATCGTTATAAGTCTGCTGTCGAGCGTGAAGGCTATCTGGCAAGACAGCAGCAGCAGTGACGGTCAGAAACATCCGGGATCGTTCGCATAGCAAGCTTCGCTTCAAACCGACCAGGTAGATACAGCAAGGACCTGGAACAGCACTCGCCTTGCCCCTTCTTTGTACCTCTCCTCCCCGCCTCTCGTTTTCGGGGCAGTGAAAGGCAAAATGAACGTAAGCAAGAATGAAGTAAAGAGTTTCTGGGCGGCAGTTGACCTTAGCATCTTCTAAGCTTCGTGAATCGGTGTTGGCTGCCCGTTGTTGACTGCCCGCTCTCTGGTAAATTTGCTTTTACTGACTTTCCTGGGTTAAAACGGGAATTAGGGAGAGAAAATTCAGCTTATGACTTGCGATTCTTTTTATTCCGGTTGAAACCGAAAGACACCAACATTATAGAGTTTCATCGTGCACAGTATTCCGGTATAGGCAACGGAGAACCGGGTTACCAGTGTAAGTGGCTGGATTGGTGGCGCAACCTGGTGTTGTAAAGCTCAACTAGATAAACACAGAGCAAACATTGCAGTAACTAGGTCTATTTTTCTTCGCTGCTGGTGTCCATTTCCGGCAGTGGCGTAATCGTGAACACGTTGTCTTTTTTAATGTTTTTTCGACAGGAACACTCGTCGAAAAATACGTACATAAGGCATAAGCGCCACAAGAAGTCACTACCAGCGTCCGGTAATCTGGTGCGCACACCGAAATACCGAATAAGCTTGAATTCTCTAAAATTTGAACTGTACACAGCCAGCTATGTGGTGCGTATTTGTGTTCCAAACGCTCCTCTCTCGTACGTATACTAATGTGAAAAATTTTAGTAACCTACCTTGCCATTAAGAATGTGGCGTTTACACGGCCCCTGATGAGTGCCCCAGGCGTGGATGTCAGGTAGCACGCCTGAAGATGGAATACGCTTTTAATATTTTGCTCTCAACACAAATCGAAAGGTACAAAATCACAGCTTTGCTGATTGCTGAAGCATTATAAATATTAAAGCCGGACCCACATTCAATTGCTACAACTCTGCCTATACGCTTGAAACATACCTCAATACAAGCGGCTTAAAAACGCGTAATATTGAATCAGACAACGTGATTAACCGCAAATAGTGCAAGGAAACGCGTAGTATAGAGAGTTGGATTTAGGACAGAAGTACAAATTCGTCCACTTTGCCACAAATAACAATGAGGACGAAATACTCAAGATATTTGAAGCCATAAAAGCACATGCCGCTGTGGCGTCGCTAGAAGTGGTGCGGTTACGCAGAATCAGTGCCTTGTGAATCAATTTACACTCTAAATAGAACGGTTCTTTATGAAGCAAGTTCCTTACTTACGTTACAGGAAACAATTCTGACTCGCGAGAGGAATTGACACAGGGGGGACAAATTAAAGGAGTTGTTTTCCTGATGACGTATATTTATGGCAATGAGGATGTTTACGGACAATTTGTGTTATAAGTGAATTACATCAAAAACATCGCCATCGGCACCTATAACGGTAGTAAAGATGGTAGTGCTTGGAAGTGTCTCGCGGTCAAATTTAATCTACGTCTACTGTTGACGCCTTTGCTGGCGCCTTGCTTGCACTTTTTCCAAGGTGATCCCCAATGAGCGTCATCACCACTCGCACTCGATGACGCTGTTTTCGTGCGTCTACTCGCCTTTGATCATATGCACAGATGCACGAGTGCTTTGCCGCCGGAGCACTAAACACGGCGTTATGGCGCCTGGTAGACTTCGGAGTGCTGCTAACACTACACAGCAGCATAGGCGTCGCGTGCTTGCTTTCGCTGCTTTTTAGCATGAATTGTTTTTAGGTCCCGTTGTCGGCGACCTTGAACCAAAAGCCAGAGTCGTTATCCGGGCACTCAAAACGAGAACATGCCGGCAAGTTGACAAGAAAATTTATTTACCCGTAGGCACGCGCACAACTGTTGTATGAACGTAGAGTACAATATAACGTACCACACATGCAATACATCGTACTTGATGTAAAGAGAACAGATGAGCAAACAAAATAGTAAATTGCGTCTGCATGACATTGACTTTGCCACACATCAAAAACACTACGACAGTGTACATGCAAAATCATAAATGTCAGCCTCGGATTAATGAATGACACCCGAAGCACACACAAGTTGCGAGAACAAAACGAGATCATCCGGGAAACCAGTCAAAACTTAACAAAATGTGGTACCCTTTGTACTGGAACGCATTACATAGGCTAGTTACTTTCCAAACAAGTTACCAACAATATTGTTTCTGAGTTCTTCCTAATGTTTCTTCGCAATGTCACTGAAACTGTAACTTCTATTACGCATAAGTTTTATTTGTCATTTCGAATGGCGATGTTCAAAAGGCAGATACAGGAGACCTCAGGCCGCTCATATGCAGCCGACCACTTTGATGCGACAAGAACAAAAGTGGCGGCACAAGCTGAGCGCGTCGGATTGTTGCAAGAGGAAACGCGGTTGAAGGTGGCGGCACCACAGGCAGGCAGCGAGAGACGCCATATATGGTAGCCATTTCATGCTTGCATCTACTCGCGATTACGGGAGAGTCAGCAATTTTTTGCTTTGGCTTTCTCGCGAAACTAATTATTGAAAGTTTGTGCACATTTATGGACATGTATTCGTGAATTTGCAGCTTCTTAGAATACACGTTTCTTAGAATACACGTTTCACTTCATAGTTATGACCAATTCCTCTAAAGGAGGGATCAATCAATGTTTTTGCAGGCACAGTCGATCAGTGCAATTCATTACCTGGTACAACTCGGTGATTTTCACTGTCAGAATTTGTAAACTTTCTAGCGTAGCAAAGGAAATGTACGACGAGGCAGCTTACGCGTATTACATTGTTCTTAGTCAAGTTTGTTTCGTGGGCTTGCATTTTTATTTTGTATTAATTTAGTACGCTGTGTGGTTTCAGTTCTTTTCGCATCCTTAGGATTCAATGCGTGTGTGTGTGTCTGAATGTTCACTGCTGCTATAGCCTAACCGGGATACAATATGTACAATAAATAGACAAATATGTAACTAAATAAACCTTACTCAATAACTGACGTGACTGAAGTTTTCTATAAGGTTAAATGACATTCTCTGGTGAAATATTTCATTGTTCGTTTAAAGTAACCCGCTTCGCGTAGCGCCTGAATAAGTATGTGGGGCATGTGTTCCCGCCCGTTAAGACCAGGAGCAAGTGTTATACCTAATAACTAAATTCTTTATAATGAAGGAGATCATGTCTTTCGTTAAAAAAGGCAAAAATGAATTTTGTTGTCAGTAAAGCTTATAACCACAGTTATTCTTGTAATTATTTACTGTGCAAGATTTACCACATCGAGAGAACAAAAAACATTCTTCAGTTAAGGGCAGCTACGGGCTCTAGAAACAAAATATTAGATCACGCACTCATGAGGTCATATTTATTTCAATACATGCAGCCGTTACTTCACAGCATCATTATTATATACCAAGTGCCTCAGGTAAATTGTTTGCAAATTTAGAAATATGTAAGTGCCACGTAGCTGGTAAAGTTGTTGGCCATTGCTTGGAGGAAGTCAGGCCTTCGTTTTTCGCTTGATTACATTATTAGCTATGAATTGTTCAACTTCAATAAATATTATGTTCAGAGCAAAAGTGCTAATGAGAAAAGTGTACATGATCCTCAAGTATTCCTGACACAGTTTTCTGTTGCTTTTTTTCCAAGCCTGAAAGAAGCCCGCGAAGGCATGCAATAAGAGCCCGCGACTAGTCACGCGCCGCTATTCCCATTTAGGTCAACACTGCTTGTCATTTAAGTACAGTGCGACATATGAAAAAAATAGCATTCTGCTTAGACATAAAAATAAAGATACAAGAGAAATTATGGAAGAATTCCACAATCACAAAAGAGGTTACGAATGCGTGAGCCAGCAATCTATTGCCATGACCAAAAAAGTTGCCTTTTTAAGTTGATCTTAACCTCCTAAACAGTCGTTTCTTTACCGCATCGTGATTATTCGTCGGGCATATGTGATGTCCCGGAGATGTTTGCTTTGCCGTAATAGTCACGTGACTGTAATTTTCGTTTTTTTAAAGGTGGCGCCTGTGCCAAAAACGTTCCTTTTGTTGTGATAGCGTTGCGTTTTTGCCATTATTTCACTACTCCTGTTCTCGTCTGCGTTGCGCATTAGTTGCAGTCAATTCATTTCGACTCGCCCCACTTGCAGCAGTTCTACGGTAAATCTTTAGCGTTAACGTCGAAAAGACCCGGTGGCAATCAGCTTCTCGTTTAAGCTCGAGATTTTAGGCATATGCAGAAGGTAAAATGCGGGCGTCCTGTCCCGAACGAGGCGTTGAAGAACGGTGTTCAGGAAAGAAAATTTCTAGTTTGATACGAAATAAAGCAGAAGAGTTCTGCACCAGCTTACCGATCATAATGTACAAAGCAGTTAACATATACTGGATAGCAGCCATCGATACAGGTTTCAGAGAATTCTGCGTGCAGGTTCACATGCAATAATAAATAGACCCCAGACCCCTGACAGAGGGGTTGCCTATTTTTTCTTCAAGGACGAATGAGAGCGAGAAACAACTCTTACTCCTGTCATTGTTCCCTGTGCATTGTTTTAGAGACTAAAAATGGAACCCGTATGAAAGAAGTGATACTTCGCTTTGAGATGTCCCCCCGGGCATGCCCTGTTTGATGCAAAAACAAATAGCCGGTACTTTTAAAGTCTTTTAAGCTAATGTTATTAGCTTGAAATCGCCGCGTATTCCCTAATTGATGAGTAGGTTGTGCAGAGTTACATAAATGAAAGAAAGAGAGGAGAATGGCTCCTTTGCTTTCTTCGTACTTGGGGAACACATTATGGCAATTTTCGTCATGATTTGCGAAATGTTAAAGGGTTGCTCAACACTATGAGGCTGTTTGTAGAGCTTTCGAGGCATGTTTATGGTATATGACGACGGTGTTTATTGCTATGTATGGTATTCCTCCATTTTAGATGAATTTGTAATATAAGAAGGTTAGCCTAAAAGCAGCAAAAAATTTTTTACGATTCGGAAAAGGCAGCTGATACTAACGCGTACATGTACTCGCACTATACAGTCTCAGCTAGACAAATGTTTACGTAATGACGCTGCTTGGCAGACTGCTGTTGACGAAGCGGCGTCCTTGTGTGAAATTTTGTCTGCTCCACTGCTATCCTCTATTTTGAGCGTAGGTCGCCATCTGCATCGGCTCTCAGATGGCGGACGTCAAAAGGCAACGTGTGTGCATAAAGCTTCGGGCTTACTTAGAATTTCATCTATATCATAAAACTTGCAAATTTTTGGTTCAGTTTGCAAGGTCAGCCCATAGACATTCATTTTAGCAGTCAAGTGTCGAAGCGGCAGTGCGATGCAGTTTAAAGGAAAAAATGACTCGCCATGCTGGCACTACGATATTGGATGTCCAGCGAAGCTATTGAAAACCGCTACTAGAACTTATGATGCGGGTATGAAACGCTTGCGCTCGGCTTCCCTGGCGCGGACATCCTCATCCTGCCTGGCTTGTCACTTGTGCTGAACTCCTTGAACAAGAATACTCGGGCCCCCCTGACTTGGCGTTTGCACTGGGCCTCTTGGGAACGAAGTTCATCCATTTTGTCAGCACAGGGCCGCTAGTCGCATTGCCGTTACCCTTTGCCACTCCTCGTGTTCAGGCTTGCTCATCGGGAGTCCTAACTGTGCGTTGTCTACCCATAGCGGAGCTGCGACAACAATGAAATCAGTTGCTAGGCTGGTTCTTTTATATAGGAAAGGCTAGTGACGTCACTCTAAGTTATGTTCGTGTAATCTTTCGTCTTTTCGTCTTCCTTGTTGCGCCGTTCTGAAGCCATGCATCTGTACCAACTCGCCAAATTGTCAGTGCTACTCAGTGTCACTCCCCACGTCGCAAGCTGCCATCGCCGCGGCAGCTTGCGCAACAGTAATCGTTTCCGGGAAGCGTTTGCGGGGAGCGCTACGAGCTTCGCATTGTTAGGAGGAGCGCCTTATCATCAATTATGTCACTTGGATGCTTGTTACGGGCTTGTTCTTTACTGAAACGAATGCTGTGTTATATGTTGTATGCGTGATACCAAATAATGTATGCAGATTTCGCTTCAATTGCTCAAGGTTTTTCTTTTCCGTGAGGACGACGCCGCGAAAAATCCCTACCAACTATTGGCTGAGATCTTGGCCACATAGCACTGAGCGCGCAGCACTTCCTGATAAAATGGGATGACAACGATATTTTACATCACCTTTTCTGCTCCCGGTATTTTGACTCTTTCGCCTTCTTATCTACAACACTGAAAATAGAGATTATGGAACGCACTTGCAAGGTGCGAAAGAGATAAAGAAGTGAATGGCCGATGCACTGAGGTCCAGCCTTTTGCAGTGGTGCTGAATGAATCCAAGTGTTGCTTAAATATGTTCATATTCGGTGTTTGGACAGCCACGTGTAGCCAACCATGTCTTGATTGTGCAGATTTACTAGACGAGCTCCAAAATTATTGCGCTCAAACGTTTCAGTGGATCAAACAAAAAGACGTCCAGGAAAGAGGAGTTTGGACGCATCGACTGCTATTATGAGTATATTTCATGCCTTACTGGCATAAAAAAAGTGTTGCTGAAATTCTGAGAATTGGCTTTTAATGCGTAAGAATTCCTTGAATCAGCTGCTGCTTCGATTTTGCTTACTTAGTGTTCCGAATTATATGGACACTCCAAGCGCATTTCTGTCGTTGGCCTCGCCGTCGTCGTCGCCGTAGTTGTGAGGTTCCGCATAAAGTCCAACGGCGATAAAATCGTCGCCGCGCGCCGTGCGTGCAAGTGATAGCCTGCGAGGGTGAACCAGCAATGGCGGCTCAATGTAGCGCACGCGAGGGAGGAAGGCAGGCCGCAAGCGCGCGGTCTTCTATCGCGCGCGAGGCACGACGATGGCGATCGGCGATGTGGGCGAAGTGCGCGCCCGCGCGGGCCTCATCTTGAAAGCGATCTGCGATGGGGACAAAGTGCATGCGCCGAGTGCCGGTAGCTTCGTATACGCTGTGCTTTCGACGTTTAGTTCGCGTTGAAGTGAGACGAGAGACAGCGCGAAGGTCAATTTGCCCGCTGCTGCTGCTCAAGGGCTGCTCAACGCTCACTCCGACGTTTTCACAGCCAGTTTTCGCGGTCATTGAGCGAGATGCGTTCAGGTTTAACTGTGCGCGCGTGACACCGTCCTTGTCTATTTAGCTAGTAAGCGAATGTGTACAATTTATATGGCCCATCAAACTACTATCTTTGCTTCGTATAGCTCTTTACTAATTTGCTATCGCAATCAGTGCTTAGGCTTTTGGGCGAAACTGCGAGTTTCTTTAGCTAGGTTATGCAACTCTAGCCATCGCTGCCAATTATCTACTTTTACAATATTATAACCATTACGTGTGTTAACTTGACCAATTATGCATTTAGTTTGCAGCCATATCGTATTAACTGATGTGAAACGCCATCACAACCGGGTTTTTGTTTTACACCAGAGCTTTTTTATTTCCCCTTTCTGTTACAACCTTGATGCGGTGACGGCAACGTCATTTATTTTACCGCTACCAATTATGTGCTATTGCATTATTTTAATCATTACATGTATTAACGTCTTCATTTTCCTTTTTTGCGACCTTGACATGGCGACGTAGCCAGTTTTTTTTCTTTGAGCGCTACCAATCATTATTATTAGATCATTATAACGATGATACGTGTTAACTTGACGAATTATGGGTTTTTCTTTCAGATATAAGGGGTCACGGAACGGAGAGTTTTTGTTGGGGTTCTCGCCAAACAATGCTTACGCATTGAATAATTAAGGTGCTACCGCATTTCATTGTTTTGGTTGGCCTCGAAATCGACAGCTTGTCGCGGGCTTAAGTGCACCAGCGAGGGCACCAGATTATCGAGAATCACGTAAGATGTTATGAAATAATTCTTGGAACTGCAATCAGATGGCGAAAAAGTTGATTTTGACATTTTGTAAACCATACACAATAGCTTTGGAAATTTCACATTACCTCTTTGTATTATTATTTTGGACAAGAACAAATGTATGAATTTAAGCTTCCCTGCTGCAGAACAGTCTGTTTCTCGACATTTTCTCATTCTGCAGTAACGTGCTCACATTCCCAGTTCACTATTTCTTATTTCCGCAGGATTGCGGCAAGCTCATTCTGCTCAATTTAGGAATTTTGAGCAAAATAGTTCGCACATGCTCCAATACTCGGGGTCCCTCTGCGAAGAGTAAGTGTATTTCTAGAATCAATGATAGAAATAAGTTGCTAACAGTGACACGTGTGCTTGTTTATCTTTCTCCGGTGATCGCTGTTCATCGGCTAACAAATGTTAAAACGTTATCGTTCCTCGCAGGCAGCGCCTGCATGCATGGAAAGTTTATCGCATGTTATCGATGGCTCTACCCACTGTCTCTTGTCACCAACCCTTCAGCTAACTGATTACATGCGCTACGCGAATTGCGTAGTACTCTCTGGAAGACACGTGGGCACCAGCAATTACGCTGGAACCTTCGGCGAGTAATGCATAAAAGCAGATGCGCTTGACCTGCTGGTCAGAGTTTGACAATCGCCAACAGTGCTCGCCGCTATCGCTGTGCTTCGAGTGTCACTTGCATTTCTAGGCATAGGTTCACCCAATAAAATGTTAGTTTCCTGATTCACTGTTTTCCTATGCTGCGTTCTTCACCCTCACCAGGACGTGACATCTGGTGGAGGTGCTACTGGGTGCATGTACTGGACTCCCCCGCAAAGCCGTGATCAACGCTCTAACCGCAAAGACTGCACCAACGTCACCACGGATCAGTGAGCTAGCCGCAGGCTGAAAGGATTGCTAAAGGAATATGGTCGTCTTTATGAAACGACCATTATTCAAGGCCAAGTCGACAGCCACAACGACAGCCCCAGCGTCCCCCATCGTTCTGCAACAGCCCAGGAGCAAACAACCTTCCGCGGACCATCGTTCGAATCCTCGGAATGCTGGCTGGAAACGTACGAAAGGGTCGCAACGTTCAACAATTGAAACTACGACGACAAGCTGCGCCATGTCAACTTTTCATTGGAGGACGCCGCTCGGACATGGTTTGAGAATCGAGAGAGTCAACCCTGACCACATGGGACCCATTTCGCTACACATTCTGGAACACCTTCACGAGTGTCGTGCGGAAAGAAAGGGCCGAAGCCTTGCTAGAAGTCCGACATAACTGCCCAATGAGAGCACTACCACATTGGCGGAAGAGATGACCCGCCTTTCCCGCCATGCCGGCCCCAAAATGTCTGAGGGCGACAACGTTCGTTTTCTCATTCGTGGTCTGAAGCAAGAACTCTTTGCCGCGTTTATTCTCAATCTACCCGGGACCGTCGCAGAATTTCCGCGGGAAGCCACGGGCATGGAAAGGATGCTGGAAATGCGCAGTCGGCCCTATAACCGCGTGGTGCTTTCACCGAAGAGAGAAATTCAAGCTTTATAGGCTCTGACTAGCTCCGAGAGACCAAAAGAGCCCTGTACGCGAAGCTCTGCGCAGGATATTCATTTGGACGCTGCCTCAAGTAGCCTCAGTTGCTGACATCGTCCGAGAGGAGATCCAGAAGCCAGTTGGAAAGCCTGAATCGCGGCAGCCGGATGCGATGACCCACGGCGCCGTCGCTCGCCGTCACGTTCACGCCCATGCCAGGACCTGGTAATGCCGCAGTTCCGTTGTCCGCCACCACCAGCATGACCACCCGTCGCCTGCGCAGCATTCCGAGAAAGGCTGAACTTTGGCACAGTCCCGACCATGGTCCTCTCTGCTATCAGTGCGCAAAAGCAGGCCTCCTGTACCGCCGGTGCCCATTCCGTGAGGTGAGTCTATGTGGGTTCGCCGTCAATGCGCCGCGTCCACAGCTGGGCGAACGACCACATAACATTTCCCGCTACCTGGCTGCAGTAGAGACATAAACAGAGACAACCTTTTCGTTTGCCGTCGCCTGGCTCATTGTACACTGCCCCAACCCAGGGCGGTCAGTTAGCCCGCATCCGGAAAACTAAAAGCAACAGCCGATGGAGGTGCGATTGCTATTCGTCGAAATGCCGAAGATCCTTCGCCGCTGACGACGATGATTCAACATTCTTCTCGACGACGTAGCAATGACACGCCGCCATCAAGACGAAGCCGAAGATTATGCCACCTACCGAAGACCTGACAACGACACGTAACAACAATGGGACAATGCGACGCAGCCGTGATCTGAAGCTGCAACCTAACCGTAGCGCAAGACGAAGAACCACCCACTTCGACGTGCCTCTCGACGGCCACAAAGTCACCGCTTTAGTCGACACAATAGCCGACTACTCCGTCACGAGTGAAGGCTTCGCTTCAAGTTAACGAAAGTTAAGACTGCATGGGAAGGCGCGCCTATGCGGACAGCTGGAGGAAACCTGATAACGCCGACTGGAATACGCGCAGCGAGGGTTACATTGCGTACCCAGACTTACTCTGCGACGTTGGCTATCTTGCCACAATCCTCACGGGATGTAATCCTCGGCATAAGTTTCATAAGCAAACACAGCGCAACCATGTACTTACGATCCAAGTCAATAATGTTGTCAACAAAGCAAGCGACACCACTTAATAGGAGTCTGAGTAGCCAGACCTTGAGCGTGCAGGAAGAAAAAGCACTATTCCAGCTCGTGCCAGTCGGAACAGAAGACACGAGAGACATGGAAGGCATCATTGAGAGAGACAAACAGCAGCAGTATCGTGAAATAGGTGTCGTAGGAGGAATCGTGCCTTTGCTCGGAGGAAATGCGCATGTAATGGTGAGATTCAAACACCTGATGTAATTAAAACACCTGAACAAGGGCAAGAAGATTGCATGCATGGAGGACGTTAAAGCAGTCAGTGATGCGTTGGTCCTCTCTGGTCCAGCCGAACATACAATAATGGTCCATGTTATTTAAATAGCCTTCGATATTAATCCGAGTCTTCCAAGGCATAAACAACACAGCTCAAGGGCCACCTCCAGCAATACAAGGACTGCTTTTCGTCGTCGTCAAGCATTCGACTAACACTAGTTGCTAAGGGTGGCATAAGAACAGACGAATGCTGTTGAAATGTTCCACAACATTGTCAAAGAGTGCATATCTAAGTTTGTATGCAAAAAATGGGTAAAGTGAAACCCGAACCGCCCATGGTATGCTAGAGAGATTATACAGTTGATTTGCCGGATAAAGCGCTTTCACCCTAGCTCCCGTACTGAGCAAGTCCGACAACACTCAATGCTAACATCACTTCAAAACATTCTTTAGACTAAAACGCAGAATACTAGAGCTGCTACTTCAACAAAATCTGACGGCATTCCTAAATAAAACCCATCCAAATTCTGGAAAGCAGTTGTTCCTCCTATGTCCAACCCAAATTCGGTATGGACAGTCGTGCTCTAATGCTGCCATGATCTCTGAAGTCTTCAATACTTATTTTAAATTTGAGTTTGTTCACGATAACGGCATTATCCCTATTTTGCATTGTGATAGTGCGTCAGCATATTGTCCAAAACTACAGATAACGTTCAGCGGAGTTCACAACCTCTTGTTAAATATTGATACCAGAAAAAGTGCAGGACCAGATAACATTCAAGCACGTTCCTAAAGAGATACTCGGAATACTGTGCGCGGTATCTGACAATTATTTTCCAGGAATTTATCAATTTACAAACTGTTCGTTGTGTCTGTAAGGTTGCTCAACTTACACCAATACACCAACCTGGCAATAGGCTAATTTATCAATTTTAGACCAATTTCTTTAGTATCTATCTGTTATAAACTACTAGAACACATATTTGATACGCATATTATACAGTACCTGAATGACAACTACATCCTGTCACATCTTCAGCAGAGTTTTAGATCAGGTTTCTCCACGGTTACGCAGCTAATTCAATTCACTCACCGCATTACCACTACGCTTAATATTCGTGGCAGATTGACGCCATTTTTGTTGAATACTCCAAAGCATTATTTCTTCGTAACGTTTTCTTCCAACCTAAAATTGCACAATTCACCTTGATTTAATTTGTTCCAGGGCACTAAAGAGACTCGGTTAATTGAAAAGATTACTAAAAACAGCAACAAAGGGATGTAAGCTAGCAGCATATAAATACCTTGTGACGTCCGCTCTAGAATATGCCTCTGTGGCACATCAATGCACATATGAAGTATCAAAGCTTGAGACTGTGCAGGAGAAAGCTGTTAGATTTATTTGTAATCAATGTGATCCCAATTTCTCGCCTCCTCTGCATACTGGCCTGATTTCGCTTGAGCCGTTCACACATAGACGCTCGTGTGAAATGATTATAATGTTGCACGAAATTGTACATGCTCCTATTTTTGTTGACGTACCTGTGACGTTTGTTAGCCCCTGAGCGTGTAGAACACGAAGAGCTGATCATTTGAATATTGCTCCCCTCTGATCTTACATAGACAGCTGCAAATTTTCTCTGTTACCATTTACCATTGAATTTTAGAGTAACCTGCATACTCGTACTTATTTCCGGCAATTGCCACATGAGCGTTTCGTACAGGAAGTTCCTTTACAAGTGACATGTTGATTGTATTTTGTATTATTTTACTGACACACTCCAGCTATGTCTGAGATCTGAAGCACAGTACTCGTAAATCATGAATTTATGAACTCCGGAGCATTATTTGTTCTTTATTTTTTTACGCGAAAGTCTTAGGTGGCTATGTTGGCGGTGACCTTGCAGTGACCTTGCGGTGATCTTGCAGAACTGTGCAGTGCCGAAAAAATTTCTCTTTGCGGCCATTGCAATAACACTTTTAAAGATGCTTGGATTGACGTCACATTTTTCAGGGAGATTTCTGTAAACAATATGAATTAGTGGCGTTGAAAAGAAAATTCGGTAAATTTTTTCTGCGTTGGAATCGAACCCGGGTCTCTGAGGTGTGAGACGAACACGCTTCCCTGAAGCCACGACTGCTTTTTTTCTTTAATGGTATTTATTGCATCATGTATACGCGCGAAGAATACTATATGGGAAAAACGTGCAAGCACTAGCCAACACATCTCATATTCATGGCCTAGAAAGGGCCTCAAATCTCGTTTAGCACACCCTGCACACAGAAATAACTACAAGTAGCTTTGAACTTAAAAAGGTGGCAACGACAAGCAACGTAAAAAGAGGTGTTACTAGTCCGGTTGAAACACTCTCAAGTCATACATATCTTTCAAGTGACCAATCATTTGACCTTAGTGAAATTTCGACGAAAGACCAGGTTGAGCGTTTCGGTCCAACATGCGTGTCTTCTATAAGCTAAGTAGTTCAATTAAGAAAAACATATCAAAAGGCACGTCTTCTCTGTGGGGTGCAATCAAATATCGGGTGGTATGGTGATTCAAAATGAAGTCTTTCTTCACAGTTCTTTGGAGCGCATCCCAAAATTATATTGCGTCTTTAGAACTTATGAAGCAATGCTCTATAGTCTCAAGTACATAACAAAGCCGGCAATTCACAGTGTATGCAAATATTCATCTTTGGCGCCACCAAGTTTTCACAGGTAATGTTTCACTGTGTAATTTAAAGAAAAACATTTTTGTACATGGGGATAACGGCATCTTGCGGACTCGTTTAAGTGCGTCATTCCCTGGAAAACTGGAGAATGTAGGACGGTAAAGGGGAGGTGGGAAAATCATTGATATCAAATCTTTATACAGTTGTTCGGTGGACAGTGTGCAGAGATACTCAGTAGAAAATCAAACCAAGAAGAGCACAGCGAAATATACTTCATACAAAAACCCCACAAACACGGTCGTTCAGAATATTGCAGTGAAACTACCACATTAGGTAATGCATCGACTAAGTTAACTTGTATCAACGATAGAATACTGGGTGTAAGGTATGTCGAAAAAATAAGAAACGCCAAACAATCTGTCGCACAAATGGATGCACTAGGCCAAGTCCGCCAGCGCATACGGGTCTAAAGATATTATCTCATCTCATAGGCTCAAAGGTAGAGGACCACACAAAAGTAGCGCATATTCTATGAAATCGTTGAATATAAGTCTGGGCACAATAAAGTATCTGCAGTACAAAAAATATTTTTGTAGCCAGGAACAATCACAAGCCGCCGCCATACCAAATATAGAAAGGCGGTGTAGGTATCCGCATGGCGTTGAAGTACCGGTACACGTTCCCGCCAGGAATGTGCACAAAGCTTGTATGCATCAAAAGGCACACCAAGGTATTTAGGTGGTACGATTGTCCATTCTATACCAGTATATTGAGTCGGCGTACATCCCCATAAACCAAACCAAAGAGTTGAGCTTTTTTGACCAATTTATCTGGGCACTAGAAGCCATACCAAAATTTTCAGTGAATGATAGCACCTTGTGTAGCCCGGTTTGTCTGAGCAGAAAAAGGCAAGATCATCTGCGTAAGCCAATACTTTGAGTTCCATGCCCAAAATGGTAAAGCCATGAATGTCACTGCATTTTAGAATGCTTATACACAATGGCTCTATATAAAGGGCAAATAGAAGTGGCGATAACGGACAACCCTGTTTTACAGAGGAAACAATAGACACCGGCTCGCTCCAGGGTTGTGGCTTACTAAAGATGTACCTAGTGCGTGCCTGATTGTACACGTCACGTGGTCACAGAGACGCGCTCGTGCCAATGCTCGCGCGTTCGTCGTCATCGTCTTCTTCCACAGCTGGCTCCGATGCCGCTGATCATGCCAGCGTTCCTATACTTCAAACTCAAATTCAACTTTATTTACCAGACAATAAGCTGGAAGGTCCGCTGGGCTAAAAGCCGTGAAAACGGCTTGACAGGGCCCAGGTGACCGTTACATGGCAGCTGCTGTACAAGGTGCGCAGGTTGAGATGGTGGATACGCCGTGACAAAGGTAAAGTGAAAACAAGCAGATTACAGAACATATACATAAATCACACAAATGCACCTAAAATTTCAATGCACAAAAAATGGATAGGGAAATTTACAAGTAACAATATATCAGTCACACAAATGTACAAAAAGAAAATATTAATAATATATTCATAGTTCAAACAGTTTAGTCGATATCATTTACAGATAATTAATCGTCTTCTAGCACACAATAGAACAAAAGTATGAACGTAACTGTTTTTTACTCCAACTGGTTGTGTTTGCATATGTGTTTAGTATTGTAGGGACGTTGTATGCCAAAGTTTGGTACTTATAGGTTGTACGAAACCGAGGTACAGACCAAATATGGGTGTTTCTTGTGGGCACCGTAATAACACGACGCTCTAGACATGATAAGGCCGTAATGAATTTTAAGAGTTCTTTGTTGGAGAAGTAGAGTGTGTTCAACAATCGATATGGGTAAATGTTGTCAGCCCGTATTATATTGAATTCTTCAAACGCTTTGCAGGTGGTTCCCAAACGTTCAATGTTTCCAATGTAGCGGATTATCTTTTTTTGTAGAACAAGAACTTTATTTATGTTTGTTTTAGTTGTTGTGCCCCATATCAACGTACAATAATTTAAATGTGAGTTAAACAATGCGTGGTATATTTGAAGTTTAGCCTTGAGCGGCAGCAGATTACGGCAGCGAGACACGACTCCTGTTACAGACGAGATTTTTCTACAGAGGTAGTTTACGTGGGCATCCCAATTTAAATTCGATGAAAAGTAAACCCCAAGTATTTTATGCGTATCAACAATATCTATTCGCTGTGAATCAAGAATTAAGGGATGGTGAGTAGCGACGGTCTTATTTTTAGCACGAAATATAACAGCTTTAGTTTTATTTGGATTGATCTTGAGTCGATTCATTTTTGACCACGAGGAAATCTCCGAAAGCACGTCGTTCGCTTTGGATATTAAATGATGCAAGTTAATATCAGAGATAAATATTGTTGAATCATCCGCGTATATTACATATTTAACTGTTGTACCTATGTTTACAATATCATTGATATAAACATTGAACATTAGGGGACCCAAAATACTCCCTTGCGGTACACCGCAGGTGAGAGGCAAGAATGACGAGCTACATTTGTTGATGTGAACACTCTGGCATCTATTTTGAAGGTAAGATTGAAGCAGAGATATGCAAATACCACGAATGCCATATGATTCTAGTTTGCGCAAAAGAATACTATGGTGAAGGGAATCAAAGGCTTTACTGAAATCCAAAAAAATACCGAGTGTGAATTCGTTTTTTTTAATGTGATGAGCTATACCTTCTTTCAATGTCAGTAGTGCAGTTTCAGTAGACCTGCCGCTTCTAAAGCCGAATTGCGCATCTGTTAGAACATTAACCTTATTGAAAAACTGCGTTATTCGAGCAAAGATAATTTTTTCTAGGCATTTAGAAAAGACAGGAAGGACAGAAATAGGTCTGTAATTATTTACTATATTTCGATCTCCTCCTTTAAATATGACTGATACTCTAGCTCTTTTCATAGCTTCTGGAAAAACACCAGATTCAATAATTAAGTTAAATATATATGCAAGAACTTCTGTGATTAAGTGTAAAACATGCTTTATTGGAAGGATCTGCAAATTATCGGCATCGAGTGATTTAGTATTATTTAAGCACATAAAAGTGTGATGTACTTCAGTTTTATCAGTTGGGTCAAGAAAGATGCTCTGCTTCACATTACCGCATCCGATAATCATACCTACATGGTCATTACATGCAGAAACTGCATTTATAAAGTGGTTGTTCATGTGATTTGCAAGTGATAGCCGGTTAATTTGCGACCGTCAAGTGTTAAGGATTCAGGTTGGGCGTTCTTATTTTCGCGGCCGAGTATATTATTGATGAGTTTCCATGTAGCGTTAGGTCGCTGTCGACTAGTATTTTCGAAAAGACGACGATAATAGGCTTCCTTGGCACGTCTAAGTTCAGCATTTATTCGATTTCGAAGCTTCTTAAATTCTTTCAACACTTCTATACGGCGCGTGCGCAAGAATGAATGATAGCAGATATTTTTACTTTTTATCATTTTCAGATGCTCGCGAGTGACCCAAGGCTTTTTGGCCTTTTTTGCTGGTGTAAACGTTTTGAACGGAAAATGCTTTGCGTAAATGCACATAAAAAGCTTCATGAAGTCATCGTAAGCGTCATTTGCTGTTTTCTTTTCGTATACAGATGACCAGCTTTGATTCATTATATCAATTTTGAATGATTCAATACTCTGAGGGGTAATTTGCTGAGTAATGAGTAGTTCCTGTCGTGAATTTCTATCCAGTGGTTCGTTATAATAATTTAGAAAGACAGGGCAGTGGTCACTAATATCAGATATGACAGTACCTGCGCTGTAGGTTACGGTGTCAATATTTGTCACAATGAGATCAAGTACCGATGCAGTTGAGCATGTAATACGAGTTGGCGTAGTAATTAAGTTGGTAAAGCCAGTGGAATGTAACAGGGTGTTTAGATCACGGGTGGCATTGCTTTCTTCCATCATATTAATATTGAAATCTCCTGCAGAAACCAGGTGTAAGTTGTTATTGCATACAAATTCCAAAAAAGTTTCATAGAACAGCAAGAAACTGGCAATACTTCCATTTGGTGGTCGATAAAGTACAGAAATCAGCTCATGCTTACATCGAATCGTTAGTATTTCATAGTCATCAGTTACTACAGTAAATTGAGGGACGACATGGCAATTCTTTTTCATCGTAACAAGCAGTGCCACACCCCCGCCTCGTTTGTTTGGCCGATTAAGCGAGAATGCATTGTAACTGTCCAAACTGAAGGCCTGATCATCATTTCTGTCCCAAGTTTCAGTCAGCATTATAGCGCTAAACGTTAATTGGAATTGGTCAAGAAGAAATGCGACATCGTCTTTCTTGTGGTTCAATGATCTTGTATTAATGTGTAGCACTGAGTCACTTGTTGGGTGACGTGAGCTGACGCATTGGGGAAAGGCAAGCTCCAGATAATCCATATCAGAAATAAAAGTAGAACGACTAGAAATACAAGCAAGCGCGGTACTCCTTCTCAACTTACGCAAGCAAAGAACCGGTCTGTCTTACAAAAATCTTATCGATGTCGTGCACACTTGGTATGTGCACAACAGGTGTAGCGTCGGACTGTCTAGCCAATATCTTACCATTAAAAGACCACACTGATTTCCACTTCATTTCATATTTCTTTTTCACCGCAAGTGCTAGCAACCTTTTTAGCGTCGGGCAAAGATGCTCATTGACGTACACTGGCGGTGAAACAGGTGTAGAACTACTTATGCCCAAGTCCGCATTAGTAAGGCGCGCCTTCTTGGCTTTCTTTAGTACATCATCGCGCTTTACGCGAGACTTGAACTGAACAACAATGTGGCTTTTATTCTCCGTTCTACTTGGCACGCGGTGACATGCTTCCATGTCTTCTCTGGCAATTGGCTCACCGATGGCTGTACCAAGTTTGCACAGCAGGTCATTGACAGATTCATTTTCATTCTTGATGACACCTTGTATCTCCAAATTGACATTCCTAGAATATTGCTCACAGCTAGTTACCCTATGCTTTAGATCATTCAAAGAGCTTTTCAGGGTCGCATTTTCCAGGTGCAGAGCAGTATTTTCAGTTTCCAGTTGAGTGTTTTTTGCGAGAGCTTCGTCCAGCTTTTTCTTCAACTCCTCTATTGTGTCATGAGCATAGTCGATGCTTTTCGTCATGCTCCTTTGCTCGGTTTTCAATTCTCGAATTTCATTCCTGAAATCTCTTTCCACAGACTCGCGGAACATTTTAATTTCCTGCTGCATTTCCTCCCTGAGCCTCTGGCATTCAATCCTTACTTCCTCTTTCATTTTTGCCATAACAAATCAGTCACTTTGTAACCGAGGAATGGAAATGAGAGACAGATGCAGCAAAACACAGAGGTACAATTGACAACTTGGCAGTAGCGAGGGAACACTTGACACTAGAAATTGCAAGAAATGCAATGCGCCTATTTACTGACCTGTACAGAAGCAGATAGCTTAGTACGACCTTCACAGTTCCGTCGCTACTGCCAAGTGAAGCAGCCGTTGACGGAAAGGCTCCTCTTGTAGACTGCAGCTCGTGACGTGGTAGGACGCAGCAGTAGCACGCAGGCGCAGCTTGGTCCACGCCAACCTTGCGTCCGAGCTTGGGTATCACCGGTGAAAAACGTAACCTGTACAGAAGCAGATAGCTTAGTACGACCTTCACAGTTCCGTCGCTACTGCCAAGTGAAGCAGCCGTTGACGGAAAGGCTCCTCTTGTAGACTGCAGCTCGTGACGTGGTAGGACGCAGCAGTAGCACGCAGGCGCACGTCAGCACGCAGGCGCAGCTTGGTCCACGCCAACCTTGCGTCCGAGCTTGGGTATCACCGGTGAAAAACGTAACCTGTACAGAAGCAGATAGCTTAGTACGACCTTCACAGTTCCGTCGCTACTGCCCCTCGCACTCGTGCTACTGCTCCCGCGTTCGTCCTCGTCGTCTTCCTCCACAGCTGGCAGGCTTTCGCCTTCAAGTTTTATTTTACAAACACGTAACCCTTGCCTTTTTCATTACTAAGTGTGATTTAGTTCTAGCTGTGGTTTTTGTAGCATCGGGTCGATGCCCTTTAAGAGGGGGGCGTCGACACGTGCATTTGTTTGTCTTTCTCTGGTGACCGCTTTTCACCGGCAAAGAAATGTTCGACGTTATTGCTTGGCGCAGGACGCGCAGGAATGTATCGGAAGGTTATTTCATTTTTTCGATCGTACTATCCATTGTTTGTTGTCACCAAGTCTTCTGGAACGCGCGACGCAAATTTTGTAGTACTTCATGGAGGAGGAGGACAGAACATTTATTTGAAACCAGAGGCTCGTGGTTTCTTCAGATGCGGGAGACGACGGCGGTTAGTCGGCCTGGAGCCCCTCGAAGACACGTGGGCACCAGCAACTATGTTAGAAGCTCCGAGGAGTTAAGTATAAAATCCTTAGAGCTTGAGCAACCCCACCTAGATAGCACAAAGCCTGTTCACTCCGATACATGACGTCATGCTACATGGCCCGTAATTTACATTGCCAAGGCTGGCGTGACGAGAGCGGTGACGTCAAAATCACTGTTCAGCGTCTCCATTGGATTCTATGGCAGTCGGGTCAGGTAGCATGACGTCATGTATTGGAGTGAACAGGTCTTGTGCTATCTAGGTGGTGTTGTCTTGAGCCACTCATCAGATTTCGATGATCGCCGACAGCTCTCTCCGCTATCGCTGTGCTTCGAGTGCCGCTTGCTTCTTTAGAGCGCAGCTATTAGACACTCGTTCCTGCGTTGATCCTCGGCGTCCCTCGTAACCGAGTGAACCAGCGCAGCGAAGGATGAAGCAGCTGCGCTCAAATTTCGCGGCACCTGTGCGGGGGGACAGCAAAAAAACCGCCAGAAAGTTCGCCTTCGCGCATAGCGTTCGCCGCAAGCGTTTACCGGTAAAGATTACGGTTACATAAGCTGCAGTTTTCGGAAAGCGGCAACTGTGTGACAGGTCTATGTATAGCGCCGCACGTCACGGATCCACCAGTAGGTGCGGTCAGTGCGACGCCTCAATATATCGGGTATTCAAAATGCGTATAAAGCTACGCTGAAATTTCGCATAGGCTAGTATCGTAATCCTCGGTGATTTTTTGGGCACAGGTTCACCTAATACAATGTTAGTTTCGTGATTCATATACTGCGTTGTTCACGCCTCACTGCAACATAACAATTTGTATCGACTGTGCGTGGCGTATCTGAAGCGCGAACGGTCATCAAAAACAAGAGATAACAAAGAGCTTTAAAAACTCCAGCGTAATACATAAGTAAACGAAATCTGAGAAAGTCACACAAGATGTTTGAGAACCATCGAAGTCTAAGAAGGAGTCCTGATTTCCAACAAATGTTTCACATTCGTTTTGTCCTTGGTTATTTCCGCACAGGGCGCTGCAGATACGCAATGACAATAATTAGTCACTCGGCGCGATCAAGGATCCAAGCTGAGTAGCATCAGCGAAAGGAGACCTAAGAAAAATATCACATCAAAAAAAAAAAAAAATCTCGGGACATAAAATCAAGCCGACCCCTCGTTCTGTGGGAATCTATGTTAGGCGAAGCTATTTGCTGGTAGCGTGGCTACACAGAATAGTTTTGGATTACACAATGTATTAGCACGTGAAGCACCCTGCTTGCGTTGGACGAACACCTACGTGTTTGACGGTGTCAACTCTCACCGTGACCTTACGACGCGTCGATTGGTAGGTTCCACAAAGGTACTGGACGACCGTAAGCGAGAGAAATACTTACTGATTGCGATGTCATAAACTACTACGTGTTATAAGCTCACATGCATCTACAATCACTTGCATTTATTAAGCAAAACAAAACAGTAACCGACGATGACGACACTCCCTAATGCGACATTTAAGCACAGCTGCTTCGGTGTTTTGAATTCGTGATATATTATAGGAAATAATTTGATTCTGCACCAAGGCGTCCTCTCGGCGGCAGCGCTGAGACTCTGCTCGGGCAGCTCGTTTAGCAGCAGCCATAGAGTTAGTATACTAATTCTAGTGGAAAAGCCGGGCGGTAAACCGGAAGCCTTACACGTACTTACAAGAAAAAAGCAAGCACTTACACGTAGGCACGGACAACGTTTCAAGTTCATTGCGTATTTTTGTCAGAAAAATTGGATGGTTATTTAGAAAACTTTGATGTAAAATTTACAGTGTCTAAAAGGCTGGATTTGCGGGCGCCTTAACTAGATGGTGAAACCATACTGACGGAGGCTCGGGATCAAGTTGATTGCGCGCCTCGTCTGAATCGCATCAGGTCGTCTGCGCATGCATACGGCAGCAACATGGCAGCGCCCTTGCGCTTCCCGATTTCAATACATGGGCGCTACGGGGGGCTTTTCCTCTAGAGTTGGTTACAATAACTATATGGCAGCAGCAGCAGACAATGCATTTCCCCCGGCTGTGTCGCTCATTGTTCAGAAAGAGAGCTTGAACACGGGAATGCATAACTCGCGCGGAACGCATGCTTTAGCGGCGGCGCCGCAGGTGACGTAGCGCATGTGCACTGGGCCGAAACCTACGCCAGCGCTTTGTTTCCGCCCTGGCCGCGTGCCTGGTCGCCACCGGCACTCCGCCTTCCTCCTCACCCTTTCGCCATACTCCCCTCCTCCGCTTTCCTCATCATGCTTCCACTACACCCTCCTTCTCCGCTTCTCTCTTCGTGCTCTCTTCGCTCTCGCAGTCTTTCATCCCCAGCTGCGCTGCGCGCTCACTCTTTCATCCTTCGCTGCGCTCGTTCGCTCGGCGAGAAATAACGATGAGGCACGCCGACGCTCAATGCGGCTACGGGCGCTTAAAAGCCGTGGTCTAAAAACCTACGCATGTTTCATATGTTGTACCTTAAAGGGCCCCTAAACCACCTCAGATATTTTTTGAACATTTCAAGTAAACAAGCGCATCGAGTTCAGAATGCCGTCATGATCAACAATGCCAAACGCGGCAGCGCTGCGCGACGCGGGCGCGCTACGAAATAAAGAAAACGATGCCGTCCTCCTCTCCTGGCCTTTCCGGTATCCCCAGCGTTCGTCACGATGTCAGCAGGGTGCATCTGGTGATGTCAACTGCGGTTACGACGCCCATTGGTCGAACAAGGACCTACGACTTCCGGTTTGTCTGCTAGCAGGTGCGCGCGCTCGGTGCTCTTCCTCGTCGTGTTGCTCGCTTGTGTGCCCTTGCGAATCGGTAATTACAGCCCGCAAGGGAAGTGCCAAATCACTCGCGTTCCATCCAACACAATCGTGCTTACCGGTGTGATTATCTGCGCGAACAGAGTGTGACAGTGTTGGCCTTTTAGAGGTGCGCGCAACACAGGGTACATAGCGGCGCGCTTCGCATGAACACGGGCCGGCACGGCAGCCACAGTGGGTAGCCACAGCGGGTAGCACGTTACCGGCACGGTAACTCACCGCACGCCGTTTGCCACTCGCGGGCCGCCGTTCGACAGCGGTTTTGCTCGCGAACGGCGAGATTTCCTTGCCGTACGTAGAGAGGATGAGACCGGGACTCATTTGTGCGGCAGCCTCACCGCCGCTGATGGCTCGACGGCGCCGATATCGTCGCAGGAATTTTCCGGTTCCCTTCAAAGCTTAAGCGGACGGCGCTTCGCAATGAATTACCGACGCTCACAAGGCGCAATATTTTCTTATCGTTGTTATCGCTCTTCGCAATAATTGTACACAAAGAAGAAAAATACGCTGATATTAGCGGCGCCTTCGGCTGCGATGCGAGCACAGCCGAGCCGGTCGTCTCCCGTCGGTAGCCGTGCACTGCAGCAGAGCTGCAGCTGTTTTCGTCGCCGGTGGCGGAGGCGCGCAGCTTCGCGGTTGTCGATTGGCCCGTTGATCGTGCTGCGGGCGGTGCGCAGGCCGAACTGCTGTCTACTTTGGACACCTCTCGCGCGGTAGACGTTCTATGGCACTGGAGGCCGGTTCGCCATCGGTATATTTGCCGCTAGCGTGGACGTGCCTTAACCGGAAATGGACTGCGCGTTGGCGATGATGTATGTCACGTGACATTTGGAGGAGCGCTCGGTGAGGAGGAGAGACCAGCCGACGAAGAGAGTAGCGAAGGAAAGAGCGAAACGAGCGAGGGCCGTGTTTCGATCATCAAACGCGTGTAACTCCGCTATTACGGCACCATTTCGGAAAATTCTCGCGACTACGTGTTGGTTCTAGAGTCGTGCACAACTGCAACACCACAACTAAATTTCGACCTCTGGGTGGTTTAGGGGCCTTTTAATACAATGATCACATTTGCACTCCAGCAATGAAACTTTAAAAGCTGTTCTACCACATGGCTGTTCATGAAGGCGGTAAAGCGTCGCACAGTCCCTACGTAGTGTTAGCTGCCACGAAGAAAGAGCTGGTGAATATGCGCCGCTCCGGAGGTCGTCCTCTCTAACACAGCTTCTCAACCCCGCAGGGGCGTCTGCGCAAGCAGGCGTTTGGTGAGTTTCGCCACCACGTACCCGAGCATGCGAGGGTTGGACCCTCCCGCGTCCAACCGTGTGCGGCTTAGCCGTGTCCGGGGAAAGGGGTATCCTGGGGGTTGAGCCAACGCTGAGTGTTTGGACCTTGAAGGCCCCTCGGCGGAGACAACACACCCCTTTGGCCTCGGCTTCACGTAGACGGCACCCCCGGACTGACCCACCCGGGGGAAGTCGGTAGTTGCCTTTTCCTGTCTCTCTCTCCAACCTTCGTCTTTCTCTCGCCTTTTCATCTTTCCTGTCTTCTACTCCCTTCTGTATTACTTTCGATCTTCTTGGCAGCGAGGGTTAACCCTGTCTGAGTAGCCAACCTAGGTTATTTCATATTCGGTTATAGTGGTGACGTACGGCTGGCGTCTGCAGGACCTGTGTACAGGCCACCACGGAGCCCTTGTTGGGCTCCGTGGTGGGTGGCTGGCGTTGCTGCCGAAAAATCCATATATCCTTATGGCTAATTACTCCCCATCACTCCCTGATCGCCGTCTGAAACGAGGGCGCACCGAAGACGTGTTCCAATTCTTTGGACAACAAAGACAGAGCTTCCCACGATTCCATGTAATTCACTCTGAAAAAGCAGGAAAACAAGTACGAACAATCTCTCCTTTCCTAGTCTCTAAATCCCTAACTGAGACTCTTGGGCCAGGTTATAAGGCATCGAGGATGGTCAGTGGTGATCTCCTCTTGGAGCTCCATGATCAGAAGCAATATGAAAAGCTGCCTAATCTAGTGTCCTTTGGGGAAAAAGTAACTGTAACCCCGCACCGCAACATGAACACCACCCGTGGCGTTGTCTGAGACGACGATTTGTTGGAACTCACAGAAGCTGAACTCTGGGAGGGCTTCAGTGAACAGAATGTTATCAACGTTAAGCGAATTAAGATGAGGCGTGACGGAAAAGAAATCCAGACCAAGCACCTGATACTCACCTTCAATTCAAGTGTTCTGCCCGAGTCCATCGAGGCCGGGTACATCAAACTTCGTGTTAGGCCATATGTGCCAAATCCTCTGAGATGTTTTAAGTGCCAGCCATTTGGGCACAGCTCACAGAACTGCCGAGGTGGGCAAATTTGTGCAAAATGCAGTGCACACGAACACACTTCTGAATCTTGTGAAAACTCTCTCCACTGTGTTAACTGTGATGGGGAACACGCCGCATACTAGCGGTCCTGCCCATCCTGGAAAAAGGAAAAGGAAATTGTCACAATTAAAGTCAAAGAAAACATTTCATTCAAAGAGGCATGTCGGCAGGTGTCCTACCAGCCAGAAACCAGCTTTGCCGAAGTGGTGCGTCAGGGGGCTGCACCACCACGACTTTCGGCGGCTGTCTGGCACACGCGTAGTGAGCCAGCGGTGACGCCATCCGCCCCCTCGGCGGCTGCAGCTAGTGCTGCTCCGCCATCTCAGAAGAAGGGGCAATCGACCTCCGGGCTGGTGGCCTCAAGGGTCTCGTCTCTTGAGACGAGGCCTTCAACGCGAACAAACCGCTCTCAAGAGCGGGTGTCCAGCGCGCCGCAAGAGCCGATAGACACATCTTCTAGCCGGACGGCGCAGCCAGCGCCTAAGGAGCGGCGAGAATCTCTCGACCGCTCCAAAAAAGAGAAATCCCGCATTACAGGGCCTCTAAAGGGTTCTGTAAGCTAACTTTCTTTTCTTAAACACACAGCACAAAACTCTTTTTAATCATCATCATCATGATCATCATCATCATCAGCCTATATTTATGTCCACTGCAGGACGAAGGCCTCTTCCTGCGATCTCCAATTACCCCTGTCTTGCGCTAGCGTATTCCAAATTGCGCCTGCGAATTTCCTAACCTCATCATCCCACATGACTTCCTGCCGTCCTCGACTGCGCTTCCCTTCTCTTGGTATCCATTCTGTAACCCTAATGGTCCACCGGTTATCCATCTTACGCATTACATGGCCTGCCCAGCTCCATTTCTTCCGTTTAATGTCAACTAGAATATCGTCTACCCCCGTTTGTTCTCTGATCCTCACCGCTCTCTTCCTGTATCTTAACGTTACTCCTAAGATTTTTCGTTCCATCGCTCTTTGTGCGGTCCTTAACTTGTTCTCGAGCTTCTATGTTAACCTCCAAGTTCCTGCCCCATATGTTAGCACCGGTAGAATGCAATGATTGTACACTTTTCTTTTCAACGGCAGTGGTAAGCTCCCAGTCAGGATTTGGCAATGCCTGCCGTATGCACTCCAACCCAATTTTATTCTTCTGTAAATTTCTTTCTCATGATCAGGGTCCCCTGTGAGTAATTGACCTAGATAAACATATTCCTTTACAGACTCTAGAGGCTGACTGGCGATCCTGAATTCTTGTTCCCTTGCCAGGCTATTGAACATTATCTTTGTCTTCTGCATATTCATCTTCAACCCAATTCTTGCACTTTCTCGATGAAGGTCCTCTATCATTTGTTGTAATTCCTCTCCATTGTTGCTCAATAGGACAATGTCATCTGCAAACCGAAGGTTGCTGAGATATTCGCCGTCGATCCTCACTCCTAATCCTTCCCAGTCTAAGAGCTTGAATACTTCTTCTGAGCATGCAGTGCATAGCATTGGAGAGATTGTGTCTCCTTGCCTGACCCCTTTCTTGATAGGTATCTTTCTACTGTTCTTGTGGAGAACCAAGGTAGCTGTGGAATCCTTGTATATATTTGCTAAGATATTCACGTATGCCTCCTCTACTCCTTGATTACGCAATGCCTCTATGACTGCTGGTATCTCTACTGAATCGAATGCCTTTTCATAATCTATGAAAGCCATAGAGAGAGGTTGATTGTACTCCGCAGATTTCTCGATTACCTGATTGATGGCATGGATATGGTCTATCGTAGAATATCCCTTCCTGAAGCCAGCCTGTTCTCTTGGTTGACTGAAGTAAAGTGTTGTCCTGATTCTATTGGAAATTATCTTGGTGAATATTTTATACAATACTGAAAGCAAGCTAATGCTTCTGTAATTCTTCAATTCTTTAACGTCTCACTTCTTATGGATAAGTATAATGTTGGCGTTCTTCCAGCTCTCTGGTACACTTGAAGTTGTGAGGCATTGCGTATAAAGGGCCGCAAGCTTTTGAAGCATGATATCTCCTCCATCTTTGATTAAATCTACAGTTATTCCATCTTCTCCAGGCGCTTTTCCCCTGGTCATGTCCTTCAAGGCCCTTCTAACTTCATCGCTAGTTATAGAAGGAGCTTCTGTATCCGGTTCATCACTATTTCGAATGAAAGTAGCTTGGCTGTTTTGGCTACTGTACAGGTCAGTATCGAATTCTTCTGCTGCTTTTACTATGTCATCGAAATTGCTGATGATATTACCATGCTTATCTTTCAGTGCATACATCTTGTCTTGTCCTGTGCCTAGTTTTATTCTTACGGATTTCAGGCTGCATCCATATTTTACGGCTTCCTCAATTTTTCCCACGTTATAATTTCGAATATCCCTTACTTTCTTCTTGTTGATCAGTTTTGACAGTTCAGCGAATTCTATCTGATCTCTTGAGTTGGACACTTTCATGTTTTGTTGTTTCTTTATTAGGTCCTTTGTTTCTTGGGAGAGCTTCCCTACAGGTTGCTTTGGTGCCTTACCTCCCACTTCAATTGCTGCTTCTGAGATCAGCCTAGTTACGGTTTCATTCATTAGCTCTATGTTATCTTCATCTTCCTGTTCTAAAGCTGCATATTTGTTTGCGAGCACCAGCCTGAATTGGTCTGCTTTCACCCTTATTGCGTCTAGGTTGGCCTGATTCCTCTTGACTAATTTCACTCTTTCTCTCTTCAAATTGAGAGAAATCCTAGACCTCACTAACCTATGGTCACTGCACTTTACCTTACCTGACAATTCTACATCCTGCACTATGCTTGGATCAGCAGAGAGTATGAAATCTATTTCATTTCTTGTTTCTCCATTAGGGCTTTTCCAGGTCCACTTTCTGTTGGTGCGCTTCCTGAAGAATGTATTCATTATTCGGAGCCTATTCCTTTCCGCGAATTCCACCAACATCTCTCCTCTTGCATTCCTAGAATCGATGTCGTAGTTTCCAATTGCTTGCTCGCCAACCTGCTTTTTGCCCACTTTTGCATTGAAGTCGCCCATGACTACAGTATACTGAGTTTGCACCTTTCTCATTGCCAATTCCACATCTTCATAAAACTGTTCTACCTCTTCATCATCGTGATTTTGGAGGAGACCTCTGACGTTCCAATGAATTATTTGAGTGCCCATATTAAAAAGAGTTCCAAACTCTTATTAATATGGGCACTCAAATAATTCATTGGAACGTCAGAGGTCTCCTCCAAAATCTTGACGACGTTAAAGAACTCCTCCGCAAGTTTAGTCCCAGGGTGCTGTGTGTTCAAGAAACACACCTCAAACATACACAAACAAATTTGCTCAGACAATATGCTATTTTTCGCAAAGACCGCGAGGACACTGTCGTGTCATCCGGTGGTGTAGCCATCATAGTTGACAGAGTTGTTGCCTGCCGGGAAATAAAACTTCGTACGCCCCTAGAGGCAGTTGCTGTCCAAGGGGTGCTGTTTGACAAGCTAGTCACTATCAGCTCTATATACATCCCTGCCAGTTATCACCTTAACAAAACCGAATTTCAAAACTACATAGATGAACTTCCGGCTCCATACATAGTTGTCGGAGATTTAAACGCACATAACTCATTGTGGGGAGACTTTCGTTGCGATGCGAGAGGTCGCCTAATCGAAAACTTTCTCTTTTCCTCAGGAGCATGTATACTTAATGGGAAAGAGCCAACATACTACAGTGTGGCGCATAATACATGCTCCTCCACAGAGTTAACTATAGTATCGAGCACACTAATGCCGTACCTCGAGTGGTCCGTTCTCAAGAACCCTTTTGGGAGCGACCACTTCCCTATTATATTAAACTTAACAAGACAAGATATAAGCTCACCACACATTCCCAGATGGAAGGTTGACACCGCTGACTGGGAACGTTTCCGAGAACTTACGTATTCAAGCACGGATGATATTGCCTCCTTTAATATAGAAGACGCTGTGGCGTATATTACAGGCTTTATAATTAACGCTGCCACGAAATGCATCCGTCAAACTAATGGACTAGCGAATAAACGTCGCATCCCGTGGTGGAATGAAGAATGTAAACAAGCACGGAAAAATCAAAGCAAAGCTTGGGGACGACTTCGCGACTCCCCAACTGCTGAAAATTTGATTAGTTTCAAACAAATAAAGTCCTAGGGTAGAAGAACACGTCGACGTGCTAAAAGGGAGAGTTGGGAGAAGTACATCTCCAGTATAAATTCCTACACGGATGAGACAAAAGTGTGGAATCGAGTAAATAAATTAAAAGGCCGGGAGGTACACCCATTACCGTTAGTTAGTACCCATGGTGAGAGCCTGGAAGACCAGGCAGATTGTCTGGGCGAACACTTCGAACATGTATCCAGTGCGTCCCACTACACACAAGCATTTCTGAGGTTCAAAGAACGCGAAGAGCGACAGCCCCTTAAACTTAAAGGTTCATCGAGTGAGGCCTACAACTATCCACTTACTTTAACTGAACTTAAGGCATCCCTCGCTTGCTGCAATGACTCGGCGCCAGGCGGGGATCGTGTCATATATGAAATGATTAAGTACGTACATCCTGAAACTCTGAAAACACTCCTGTATCTTTTCAATGCCATGTGTGCGGATGGGTATATCCCGTCCTCGTGGAAGGAAGCTATAGTCATTCCCGTGCAAAGAGACAAAGACACATCCCTAGCCAGCAGCTAGAGGCCAATAGCGCTAACAAGCTGCCTGTGCAAACTATTTGAAAAATTGATAAACAAGCGCTTAATCTGTTTCCTTGAATATAACAAACAACTAGACCCCTTGCAATGTGGTTTCAGGGAAGGTATGTCCACAACAGACCACCTTGTTCGCATTGAGTCTTATATCAGGGATGCTTTTATACATAAGCAGTTCTGCCTCTCAGTGTTTCTCGACCTAGAAAAAGCTTACGACACGACATGGCACTACGGCATTCTCAGAGATCTTTCCGCGATGGGTGTCCGTGGCAACATGTTAAACACAATCGAAAGTTACCTATCTAATCGCACTTTCCGCGTAAGAGTGGGTAACGCTCTGTCTAAGTCATTCACCCAAGAGACCGGTGTGCCACAGGGAGGCGTGCTTAGTTGCACACTATTTATAGAAAAAATGAATTCCCTGCACACAGTCATTCCACGCACAATGTCTTATTCCATTTATGTCGACGATGTGCAAATAGCCTTCAAGTCACGCAATATAGCCATCTGCGAACGACAAGTGCAGCTTGGAATAAACACATTGTCCAAATGGGCTGATGAAAATGGTTTCAAAGTAAATGCCCAGAAGAGCACTTGCCTACTCTTTACTAACAAGAGAGGCGTAACGCCAGTCCTAAGTATTGCAATCAAAGGAGATGCGCTCTCTGTGAGCAGCGAGCACAAGTTTTTAGGAATCATTTTAGACTGTAAACTCACATTTATTCCTCATCTTAAGCATATGAAGGCAAAATGCCTGAATACAATGAACCTTTTAAAGCTTCTGTCGCGTACGACTTGGGGTAGTGATCGAAAGTGTTTGCTTAACTTGTATAAAAGTCTTGTCCTCTCACGCCCTGATTACGGGTCAATAATTTATATTTCTGCAACGCCAAGTGCGTTAATAATACTAGACCCCGTTCAGCACTTGGGTATCCGTCTCGCGACTGGTGCTTTCAGGACAAGTCCTATCCAGAGCCTCTACGTAGAATCGAATGAGTGGTCGCTTCATCTGCAGCGGTCATACAGCAGTTTTACATATTTTCTAAAAGTTCAAGCGAACATTGAACATCCCTCTTATTCAACAATAAACGATGTGACCGCTGCCACACTCTTCCGTAACCGACCTGCAGCGAGAAAGCCGTTCTCTTTGCGTGTGAGGAACCTCAGTGAGGAAATGGGTGTTCCGCTGCTTGAACAATGTCCTATGGCTCTAGCGAAACTATTGCCGCCGTGGCAGTGGCAGCTGATAGAATGTGACACATCGTTCGTAGAGGTCACTAAACACGCGACAGAGGCACACATTCGAATTCATTTCTTAGAACTCCAATCTAAATACCCGTGTACCGAGTTTTACACAGACACTTCCAAGTCACATGCCGGGTTATCTTATGCAGCCATCGGTCCATCGTTTTCGGAATCCTGTGTACTGCACCCGGAGACAAGTATCTTTACGGCTGAGGCCTATGAAATATTATCGGCTGTGAAGTATATAATGAAATCAAACTTAGAAAGACTATCATATTTACAGACTCGCAAACTGTTGTGAAAGCATTGCAATCACTCTGTAAACACAAAAACCCTGTACTTAATGAGCTCTATTCCATTCTGTGTAAAGCGTATATATCTAACCAGCATGTGATTATATGCTGGTTGCCGGGCCATAGAGGCATTGAGGCTAATGTTCGAGCAGACCAAATGGCCACATCAGTTACATCTCAGGCATTACATCTCCCTACAGCTGCTGTTCCTGCAACAGATTTGAAGCCTTTCCTGCGAAAGAAACTGCGAAGCCACTGGCAACGCTTGTGGGATGCAGAAAGAAATAACAAGCTTCACTTGATAAAACCACAGTTCCCCGCAGGGGCGTCTGCGCAAGCAGGCGTTTGGTGGGTTGCGACACCACGGACCCGAGCACATGGGGGTCGGACCCTCCCACGCTTAACCGTGCGTGGCTTAGCCGTGTCCGGGGAAAAGGGGATCCTGGGGGTTGAGCCAATGCTGAGTGCTTGGACCTTTATGGCCCCTCGGCGGAGGCAACACACCCCTTTGGCCTCGGCTTCACGTAGACGGCACCCCCGGGCTGACCCACCCGGGGGAAATCGGTAGTTGCCTTTTCCTGTCTCTCTCCCTCCAACCTTCGTCTTTCTCTCTCACTTTCAATCTCTCCTGTCTTCTCTTCGCTTCGTTTTACTTCCAATTTTCCAGGCAGCAAGGGTTAACCTGGTGTAATCTATCCAACCTTGGGTCTATTATATTAGGTTATAGTGGCTATGTACAGCTGGCGTCTGCGTCTCCTTCGGGTCTCGTAGCGTCCCCTTGTTGGGCTCGGTGGTGGGTGGCTGGCATAGCTGCCGAAATCATCGTTACCTTTATGGCTTTTTCGTCATTCCCCCGACTCCCTGATCGCCCTCATAAACGAGGGCGCACCGAAGAAGTTTTTAAGTTTTTTGGCCGCCAAGTTGATAATTTCCCAAGATTTCATGTTATACATTCCGAGAAAGCAGAAAAGTCAGCAAGAATAGTCTCACCTTTTCTGGTTGCGAAATCACTGATGGAGGCTTTTGGCCCAGGCTACAAAGTTTCCAAATTGGCAAGCGGTGATCTACTTCTGAACTCCGTGATAAACTGCAATACGAAAAGCTACTCAATCTTGTGTCTTTCGGGGCCATTCCAGTGAGTGTCACCCCACACCGTTCTATGAACACCATTCGTGGTGTCATCTCCGATGATGATCTAATGGAGCTAACTGAGACTGAACTTTTGGAGGGATGGAGTGACCAGAATGTCATCAATGTGAAAAGAATTAAGATAAGGCGTGATGGTAAAGAGATTCAAACCAAGCATCTAATCCTAACATTCGGCTCAAGTGTACTTCCCGAGATTATCGAGACAGGCTATGTAAAGATCCGAGTCAGGCCCTATATCCCAAATCCCCTCCGCTGCTTCAAATGCCAGAGGTTTGGCCACAGTTCTCAGAACTGCCGAGGCCGAATAACCTGTGCCAAATGTGCCGATGAACATCCATCTGAATCTTGTGAGAACGCGCCACACTGTGTAAATTGTGATGGGGAGCACGCCGCGTATTCGCGTTCCTGTCCATCTTGGAAGAAGGAGAAAGAAATAGTAACGATCAAAGTCAAAGAGAACATATCATTCAGAGAAGCGCGAAGGCGGGTGTCCTACCTGCCGAAGAATAGCTTTGCCGAAGTGGCGCGTCAGGGGGCAGCGCCACAACGGCCTCCGGCGGCTGTCAGGCCCACACACAGTGAGCCGGCGGTGACGCCATCCGCCCCCTCGGCGGCTGCAGCTAGTGCTGCTCCGCCATCTCAGAACAAGGGGCCATCGACCTCCGGGCTGGTGGCCTCAAGGGTCTCGTCCCACGAGACGAGGCCGTCACGACACACCAACCGCTCGCAAGAGCGCGTGTCCAGCGCCTCACAAGAGGCTATGGACACAACAACCAGCCAGACGGCGCCACTTGCGCCTAAGGAGCGGCGGGAATCTCTCGACCGCTCCAGAAAAGAGAAACCTCGCGTCACGGCGCCTGGAAAGGGCACCGTGAGCTAGTCTTCATCTTCTGAACACACAGCACAAACTCCTTTTCAATATGAACACGCAAATATTACAATGGAACGTTAGGGGTCTCCTTCATAACCTTGATGATGTCAAAGAGCTCCTTCTTAAATATAGTCCGAGGGTGCTGTGTGTCCAGGAGACGCATCTCAAAGCAGAGCACACAAACTTTTTAAGGCACTATGCCATTTTTCGCAAGGACCGCGACGACGCTACCGCCTCGTCGGGCGGTGTCGCTATAATAGTAGATAAAGGTGTTGCCTGTCAGCAATTGAACCTCCGAACTTCCCTTGAGGCAGTTGCTGTCCGAGCAATACTGTTCGGTAAGCTAGTCACAATTAGTTCGATTTACGTCCCTCCTTGTTATCAACTTTCCAAGACACAGTTTCAAAGCTTCATTGATGAACTTCCTCCGCCATACATAGTTGTCGGTGATGTGAACGCTCATAGCCCCTTATGGGGCGACTCTCGTTTAGATGCGCGAGGACGCCTTATAGAAAATTTTCTGTTTTCTTCAGGTGCATCTATACTTAACAAGAAAGAGCCAACTTATTACAGCGTTACACATAACACATACTCAGCCATTGATTTAAGTATAGTCTCGAGTACTCTAATTCCGTATCTGGAGTGGTCTGTTCTCAGGAACCCCTTTGGGAGCGACCATTTCCCAGTTATGCTAAACTTAACAAAACAAGATACATGCTCGCCACATTTTCCTCGATGGAACATGGACTCGGCCGACTGGGAAATGTTCCGAGAGCTTACGTATTTAGGCGGAGATGAAATTGCTGTTTTTAATGTAGAAGACGCTGTTGCATACCTAACAGGTTTCATTATTAGCGCTGCAGCTAAATGTATTAAGCAAACTAGCGGATTAGCTAATAAGCGTCGCATCCCATGGTGGAACGACGAATGTCGGAAAGCGCGCAAAAATCAAAACAAAGCTTGGAGATTGCTTCGCAATTCTCCAACTGCTGAAAACCTCATTAATTTTAAACAGATAAAATCACAAGGTAGGAGAACACGTCGACGTGCAAAGAGGGAAAGTTGGGATAGGTACATCACCAGTATAAATTCGTACACCGATGAAAGAAAAGTCTGGAATCGGGTAAATAAACTAACAGGTCGGGAGTCGCATCCCCTACCCTTAGTAAGTACACAAGGTGATAGCCTCGAAGATCAGGCGGATTGTCTAGGCGAACATTTTGAATATGTGTCAAGTGCATCGCACTATACCGAAACATTCCTGAGAATCAAAGAACGCGAAGAGCGGCGGCCCCTAAATCGCAAAGGCTCATCGAGTGAGGCCTACAATTCCCCATTTACTTTAGCCGAGCTTCAAGCATCTCTCGCTTGTTGCAACAACTCAGCGCCAGGTGGGGATCGTATCATGTACGAAATGATTAGGTACTTACACCCCGAAACACTGAAAACACTCTTGTCTCTTTTTAATGCCATGTGGGCGGCTGGCTGTATTCCGTCTTCATGGAAGGAAGCCATAATCATCCCCATACTTAAACAAGGCAAAGACCCGTCCTTGGCCAGCAGCTACAGGCCAATAGCTCTAACAAGCTGCCTGTGCAAGCTGTATGAAAAAATGATAAACCGGCGCCTAATATGCTTCCTAGAAAATAACAAAATTTTGGACACCTTCCAGTGTGGTTTTCGAGAAGGTATGTCTACTACAGACCACCTTGTCCGCATTGAGGCATATATTAGAGATGCTTTCATACATAAGCAGTTCTGTCTGTCTGTATTTCTAGACCTAGAGAAAGCTTACGACACCACATGGCGCTTTGGAATTCTCCGAGATCTTTCGGCAATGGGTGTTCGTGGCAATATGCTTAACACAATCGAAAGTTACCTCACTAATCGCACATTTCGCGTAAGGGTGGGCAGAGCTTTGTCTAGGTCATTCACACAAGAAACTGGTGTGCCGCAGGGCGGTGTGCTTAGCTGCACACTATTTATTGTAAAAATGAATTCGCTGCGTACAGTCATCCCACGCACAATGTTTTATTCCATTTATGTCGACGATGTGCAGATAGCCTTTAAGTCATGTAATATTGCCATCTGCGAACGACAGGTACAGCTGGGAATTAACAGATTGTCCAAATGGGCGGAGGAGAATGGTTTTAATGTTAACGCTCAGAAAAGCACTTGCATACTCTTTACAAATAAGAGAGGCGTAACGCCTGTCCCAAGTATACAAATCAAAGGAGATGCGCTCTCTTTGAGCAGCGAGCATAAGTTTTTAGGAATCATTTTAGATTCCAAGCTTACATTTATTCCTCATATTAAGTATCTGAGGACAAAATGCCTGAAGACAATGAACGTTCTAAAACTTCTGTCCCGCACAACATGGGGCAGTGATCGAAAATGTTTGCTTAACTTGTATAGGAGTCTTGTCCTCTCCCGGCTTGACTACGGGTCTATAATTTATAATTCTGCAACGCCAAGTGCATTAAAAATACTAGATCCCGTTCACCATCTGGGTATCCGCCTCGCGACCGGTGCTTTCCGAACAAGTCCGATCCAAAGCCTCTATGTAGAGTCTAACCAGTGGTCACTCCATCTGCAGCGTTCATATCGCAGTTTCACATATTTTCTGAAAGTACAAGCAAACAATGAACATCCTTCTTATTCAACCATAAATGACGTTACTGCTGCCACACTCTTCCATAATCGACCTGCAGCGAGAAAGCCATTCTCCTTGCGTGTGAGGAACCTCAGTGAGGAAATGGGTGTTCCGCTGCTTGATCATCGTCCTATGGCTCCAGTGAAACTGTTACCGCCGTGGCAGTGGCAACTCATAGATTGCGATACATCGTTTGTAGAGGTCACTAAACACGCACCAGAGGCACACATTAAAATGCATTTCTTAGAGCTTCAATACAAGTACTCGTGTACAGAGCTTTACACTGACGCCTCCAAGTCACATGCCGGGGTGTCTTATGCAGCCGTTGGCCCATCCTTCTCGGAATCCGGTGTACTCCACCCGGAAACGAGTATTTTTACGGCTGAGGCCCATGCACTGTTGTCGGCTGTGAAGCATATAAGGAAATCAAAACTTCAAAAGGCAATTATATTTACGGACTCCCTAAGCGTCGTAAAAGCATTGATGTCACTCGGTAAACAAAAAAATCCTGTACTTACTGAGCTCTATTCTGTTCTCTGTCAGGCGTATTTATGTAACCAGTATGTCATTATATGCTGGGTGCCTGGCCATAGAAGCATTGAGGGTAATGTGCTAGCTGACCGAATGGCTACGTCAATAACATCACACGCTATTAACCCTACAGCTGCTGTCCCTGTAACAGATCTGAAACCTTTCCTGCGAAAGAAACTGCGAAGCCACTGGCAACGCTTGTGGGATGCTGAAACAAGTAATAAGCTTCACTTGATTAAACCACAGTTAGGTTTCTGGCCCCCCGTAACGAAAACACGGCGAACTGACGTCCTATTCAGTCGGCTGAGAATAGGACACACGTACGCAACCCACAGTTTTTTGTTGACAGGTGATGAACCACCAACCTGTGGTAGATGTGGGGAGAGGCTGACCGTCCTCCATGTCCTCCTGGAGTGCCGGGAAGCCGAAACAGAGAGAAGGAAACATTTTCCTCTTGCATACCGATACCATATCCCTATCCATCCCAATATGTTTCTTGGCAAAGAACCGATTTTTAATACCAAAGCAGTCCTAGGTTTCTTGAATGACGTGGTACTACATGTAATTAGCCCTAGATATTCGTAGCACATCCTCCCGCCAGAGGATGCTGTTGCGATAGTGTTTAGTATAGCACATGTCTCCAGGCCTTTATGTCCAAGGGTTCTGTTGAGGCAATAGTGCTTCATGCCAATTTTCGCATCGGACATATTTTGGAAATAGTAATATTTATTTGCAAAGCATATTCAATGTTCATAGCACACGCCATTAGTCATTCCCATAATCTTATTACCTGTAGATTTTATGCACTTTACAGCGACAATTTTAGGCCCCTTTACAGCCACGTCATATCCACCACTCGTAATCCATCGCATCAATTTAAACTCATTAACACTGGCCCGGCGCTCTTTGGCCATTATTGGCCCTTGCGCCGTTAAACCCCATATATCATCAAAACCACAGTTAGGTTTCTGGCCCCTCGTAACGAAAACACGACGCACTGATGTCCTGTTCTGTCGTTTAAGAATAGGACATACATATGGCACCCACAATTTTTTGCTTACCGGTGATGAACCGCCAACCTGTGGTTGATGTGGTGAGAGGCTGACCGTCATCAATGTCCTCGTGGAGTGTCGGGAAGCCGAAACAGAGAGAAAGAAATATTTTCCTCAAGCGTACCGGTATCATGTGCCTCTTTATCCCATCATGTTTCTTGGTGAAGAACCGCTTTTTAACGCCAAAGCAGTCATCGATTTCTTGAACGATGTGGTCCTGCATGTTATTGGCCCATTAAGGTCGTAGCGCATCCTCTCTCCAGAGGATGCCGCTGTGATAGTAGTTTTTATTGCGATAGCAATTATATGGACACTCAAAAGCAGATTTCTGCCGTCGGCGTCGCCGTCGCCGTAGCCGTCGCCGTCGCCGTCGCCGTGAGGTTCCGTATGACGTCATTTGGAGAAGAAATCGTCGCCGCGCGCCGAACGCTGTATGTGCGAGTGAAAGGGCGCGAGGGGCGCGTCTTTCACGGGGAGTGAACGCACGGCGGAGAACAAACGCGCGTTCCGCGCCGTGCTTGCTTAAGGGCTGCAGAAGTAGGCGTCTCTTTTCTCCTTTACGATCACCATATATGTAGAGCAAACGCACCTTCTTCCGACGCGCGAGAAGCCGTGGGGGAGGGGGAGGGAAGGGAGGCGACGTTTAGCTGCGGCACGCAGTGCCTATCTATATCACAGGCTCCGGCAACAGTCACCAACGCCGCACGCATTTTGAGCGAACGCGGGCAAAACGCCGATGGCGTCGACAACAGTTCTGCGTGTTGCCGATGCTGCTGCATGTCCAAGTTTATACAGCTGATAAAGCTAATATCATTACTCCGTATAGCTCTCTACAAGTTTGCTATCGCAATTCATGCTTCGCCTTTCAGGTGAAACTGCGACCACTTTTTATTTCACATGCCTCCAGGCCCTTGTGGTTCAAGGGCTCTGTATAGGCAGTAGTGCTTCTTGCCAATTACTGCATCCTAAATATTTTAAATACCGTGTCATTCTTTCTCAGTGCATTCTTCATTTCATAGTACACCTCATGAGTCATTGCCATGATTTTAGTACATTTATATTTTACGCACTTTACAGGGATTATTTTTAGGCCCCTTTACAGCCACGCTTCATCTACTTCTCAGAATTCATCGCTCCACTGCACACTCACAAACACTGGCATGGCGCTCTTTGGTCATAACTGGCCCTTGCGCCATAAAACGCCACACATCATCATCAGCTTCTCAAAGCGCGAGCTGTCGCGAAGAAACAAGGAAAAGGGGCACGTGACGCGCGCATCTTTAGATCTCCGTTATATATATTGGTAGGTTCTTATGTGGCTGACGCTCACCGCCCAATCAAAGCTGTCATTGTAAAATACAGCCAGTGAATTTATATTGTTAAAGTCTTAAACAGTCAGTCAGTTTTCAACACATTCTCAGTCATTCGGTGTAATTCTAATCTGCTCCCACTCCCGCCATGGTGGCTAGGGCGTTCTGCTGGCAAGCACCATGTCGCGGGTTCGATTCCAAGCTACAGGTGCCTCGTTTTGATGGTTGTGAAACAGAAAACGCTCGCGCGCTCCGGCTCAAGGGCACGTTAGAAAAGAGAAGGTGGTCGAAGAGACAGTAAATCTGCTCCTGCCGATCCCAAAATGTTGAAGAACTTATCGCTTTCTTTTTAATGTGAAAGCATCATATGTCCCATGAGGCAGACATTCCGGCGTGACCAAGCGATGGTAGCGAAAGTACCAAATTAACTCTACCTTAATCAGCTTTGTTTTACACTAAAGCTCGTGGGTTCGATCCCTAATTTTCTGCCATTGAATTTCGCTGCCATTGAATTTTCCGGACGGTCAAATTTTCGACACATCAGCCATGTAAGGATTTCGCCTTGATGAAAACAAATAAAGAATGCTCTGATTGAGGTCGTATTTTTACGGGAGGTTCCTGTAAACAAAGTAAATTAATGTCTTTGAAATTAAAATTTGGTACTTTTGCGTCTGGGTGGGAATCGAACCCCGGCCTCCAGGGCACAAGACGACCACGCTTCCACGACGCCATTGCAGCCCCATGGTTCTGGCTGACTAAAGGCGTTCCTAGTGCGTGCGTCATTGCACACGTCACGTCGCAGCAATCTGGGTAACTTAAGGTGTGGCCTAGCGCGTGCGTCACTGACCACGTGACGGAGCAGACAATGGGGCGAGGTGACGCCGCGTTATGAGTGTATAGATTGAGCGAGCTGGCTCCCGCGCATCACTGGCTACTCAGATTTCATCTGTGCTGTCTCTACTGCGATGCACTCTGAAGCGTCTGTCTCTGCTGCAACTGTTAAACATAATGATGAGGGATATGACATAATCACGACAGACGTACCACTAGACATTAGACATAGTGGATCGCACAGCTCGAAATAAAGGAAATCGTTCTGCAGCAAAATGGTCTGAATGTTTCCGATCTGTGGCAAACGTATACGCAAAACCTCACACCGAATCAGCAGAAAGAACTTTAATGCATGTCGAAGACATCAATCAAAAACGTTTCACCAAAGGAACTGCAATCCTTTCTCATTCCCTTACAAAATTTTTTGTAGAAAGTCTATATAAAGTTTGTAGACATCTGTCTATGAAGTCAACAGACTTTTTGTAGACATTTCTTTAGACTAGTCTACAGACAGTCTATGAACTTATGGCCATACACTAATTGTAGACTAGTCTACAAAATGTCTGAGTCTATAGACTGACTATAGACTTTCTATAGATCAATGAAGTTTCACTTTTGTAGACAAATGTCTGTAGAATGTCTATAGACAAATGTCTATAGGCTTATATAGTTATGCTTTTGTAGAAGTAAGTCCATAAAATGTCTATAGACAGATGTCTATAGACTATCCATAGACTATTCCTATAAACCAGTCCATAGACAGTCTATGGACTTATGTCAGTACACTTTTTGTAGACTAGTCTACAAAATGTCTGAGTCTATAGACTGACTATAGACGGTCTATAGATCAATGAAAATTCACTTTTGTAGACAAATGTCTGCAGAATGTCTACAGACAAAAGTCTATAGGCTTATTTAGTTCTACTTTTGTATACATGTCTATAAATTATCTGCAAACGTCTATAGACTATCTATAGACTATTCCTATAGACCAGTCTAAAGACAATATATGGACTTATGGCCATACACTTTTTGTAGACTAGTCTACAAAATGTCTGATTCTATAGACTGACTATAGACGATCTATAGATCAATAAAAATTCACTTTTGTAGACAAATGTCTGCAGAGTGTCTATAGGCAAAAGTCTATAGGCTTATGTAGTTTTACTTTTGTAGACATGTCTATGAAATGTCTATAGACTATAAACTATTCCTATATACCAGTATAGTCTGTATATGGACTTATGCCCTTACACTTTTTGTAGAATGTGGTACAGTCTGCCTACAGAGAGTTCCTGTAGATCAGTCTATAGCTAAATCTAAAGACTTCAGCCTTAGAATTTTACAGGGTGTCCCAGCTAACTTAAATTTAGTGAAGCTGTTCAATGAAAAATAATATTAAGAAAAGACGCTGCAGTAAGATACAATTTTAAGACCTATGGCGTGCATTCGGCCGTGAATTCAGAAGTCTGACCTGTAGGTCTTTTTATGATCATATATCTTGCACCGTGTTGTTTTTTAACCTTTCATTTTCCTTGACCAGCTTGGCTAAAATTACTGGGACACCATATATACTAGATAATACACCACATTTTGCCAATTATGTTTCGGCAGGCAATGTTATTCTATAAACACTCGCTGCTGGGGTTTGCTAATAAGCAGTTTATTGGAAATGTCTACAAAAATTTATTGTACCCAGTATGCATATGGGAACATAGATAGGGAACTGTACATAGAAAAGCATGCATGCAGATGGAAGCAGTCAAAAATCTAAAATGTATGCAGCCGTGAATCATTATGTAAAGCTGCATGAGCATTTGTGTAATTGCACATTGAAGAAAGTTTAGTCGCATGCAATGCATTCGCTTGAATGAAATCTACTATCTGCAAGTTAGTTAAAAATTTTGTTTACATATGGCAGGAACAAAATTTTCAACGTATATTATGCATGTGCAGCTGTTGCTTCCCATCTGCATTTATGCATTCATGTTAATAGATTATTAATGATCCTGAACCAGCTGCACTCTCATATGTTGCAGACACAAATATTTCAAGCAATTCCACTAGTGCAGACTCATGCAGCGCAACAAAGAAAACAAGTGCACCGATATTGAATTAACTGTTTTTTATTGAACGATATAATACATTAATTTATTAAAATACATGTCTTATGCTATCATCAAAAGAGAATATTTACATATTTACAGCTGCTTCCCCTTGGCAAGCATGGTTGCCAGGCTGGCCTTGACCTTCGTGTAAGCCGTTCCGAAGGTGCTGCCGGTGCATGCTGCAAATATGTAGATACAACAATGTGAGGCAAAACTAACAAATGTGTATTATTTATACGTTCATTAAGCAGCTTAATATATTCGCTCAAACCACTTAAGTCAATCCTTAATACGGTTTAAGTATGCCTAATGGCTGCTTGTCAGTACAAAACAGTACCATCGCATAATGTTTCGCTCTACCGTATGATGAACAATTAAACTGTTACAATTGCTGCTGGTGCCAGAAACAGTATGTTACATTTTATGACAAGGCCATATGACACATTAATGAACTTAATTAACCCAAATGACCTCTGTATTAATTGCTGAAACTAGGCTACCCAGTTGGACTGCTTACATTTTTTGGTTGGTAATTAAATACACCCGCGCGGAATGACATGCTCAGAAGAGTGACTGGAGTATTGAACGTATCATGCCAAAGATTGTAATTTATTTTCCTTAATACACACTTAAATGTCTTTCTCGTACTCTTAACTGATACATCATTGGCCATAACTTCAATAGAAGGCAGATGGATTGATTGTGTCGATAAGGTCACGTAGTTTCCTATAGATAATCATATCTTTTGGGAATGCTGACACGGTTGCAAGTTAGGAATACCACATGAGCACCAGAAATACCCCGTGAGCACTTTCTGTGTTGTGGCACGATACATATGCACCTCCTGGGAAACAAAACTGAAAATGTCATTACAATGAATGCTATCACAGTAAATAATTGAAGGCGCTCGATAACATTTCTAGAGTATTTTTTCTAGAGTTTCGAGGTTCAGGACACTTACGTAATGCAAAAAGATTGAGTAAGAAATGCCATGTCAGCATGCTTCCCTTTCATTTCTTTTTCAGAAAATCGTACCAATTTGTAATTTTTTGGGAGGTGAAATGCTTCAAAAATATGTTTAAGACAGCGATTCTCTGGAAACATTGTATGGAAATAACAAGACAGCATACCTATGTTGACATTTTCAATTTCCCTGATGTTTTTCCAAGCTTTCCCTGGCTGTTTTCATGAAAATTCCGTGGCAGTCTATGACACCCGCAGTTTAGGGGCAATAAAAATATTGTGGTTTAATGCTTTCCAAATTACTGCCAGTACATAATTGTAATTATAACGAATAACACGTCAGTCACTTCGAATGCACTATTAGATTCATCTGAATTGAAGCACTTGTTTAATAAAGCTGACTAGGGCTTGTCCAAGTTCGTAATTCATGGCAACACGAGCACAGCACAGAAAATATTCAAACTCTCCTCAAACCAATGGCTTCAGTTTCAAACGTGTAAAGGGTGCTTCCCCGAGTCACTAATTTGTTGTTCTCCAATTCTTTCGGTTAAGTTGCGAAGCTGCGATTGACTGGGCTTATCGCAAGTTTCCTGCTCTGAAAGCTTTTGCGGTTATATATATTTATACTGGTTGCCAGGAACCCCATAAATACTCCTACTTTTGACTTACGAAAACGGCAGCACACGCTGCTGATGCATGACCCGCAAACACGGCCTTTCATCTGAGTACGCTAGCATTTATTAAACTGTAGGTCTCTTTTAGACAATTCGTCACTCTAGCACAATTTCGAGGTATATACATAAAGCGCTTTAGATGAGTTTTATTAGACAGGCAGCGCAGCGTTTATGGCCGCCGATCGAGCGCCACAAAACGAGACCTGCCCACAGTACGCCGCTTAACACACACAATCCGCGCTTATTTCTGCTCAGTATTCACGTTAAACATGCTGTATTTCCTTTTTAACGGACATTGACAATGACGGTAAAATGAACAAGCGCGAGCGATCGCTTGCCGTTAAACATTCCCTATAGTAGAATCGAGAACCCGAGCGCGTTTACAAACCAAACGACAAATCGACAGTACGCCCGAGTCGCCTACATTACATGCAGCCGGTTCGCGCTACGAAATACGCTCACCTAGTCATGAGCTAGTGACGAACTTACCGTTCAGTGTAGTTGACGTGTGATGCCACAAAGTCGAGACGAATACACAGACGCAAAGGTGCAGGCAGCTCAGCAGCAGCAACAAGCGTTGACTTGCCTGGCGCAGCCGTTGAGAATTCAAATCGACGCGGAGAGATGGCGCGCCGCCGTTGCTGCCGCTGCGCATGCGCAGGCGCTGACATCGCCGACGGCGTACGTGCTCCGAGAAACCGGAGCGCCTTTGCCCTTCTCTTTTCTTTTTTTTTTTTTTTTATTGTCGCGCGCGCTCTCTCTCTCTGCGTTCCATGCGCGCGAAACCGGTTGCTTTTACCTTCCATTTTTCAGTTCTTTCCATGGAAGAAGGAAATGCCTTGGCGCGCTGTATTACAAATGCTGTGGGCTATCGCATGGAGCAAGAGCGCACATTTGGATGAACGCAGTGTTTGTAAAAACCGTTAGCACGCACGTCAGGCGCTAGCATTATGGCCAACGACGATAAGTAATGCAGTGCATTTCTAGCATAGCTTCCAACGTACCGCCAAATGGGATACCTGCGCACATGTTAGTGCACATTTGTCTGTTCCGGTGATATGTCAAAGCAATCAATACACTAATGACGTACGCATATGCTCGGCCGCAGAAGCATATATCGCCTGGAAAGGACTGGGTGGGCTCAGAGTATCTGGCGCACATTGTAAGTGAACGGGAAACTTTAATGAATTTATAGCGCGGGATATCAGTCTGCGAAAAACCACCCGATATTAGTGATGCAGCCTAGATATGGGGAGAACCTAAAGAGTACCTGAGAATCAGACGACACATAAGGCGCACACCACATGCGCGACATCGGTTCATCGCACAGTAGCAAATTCTGTGTTGTCAGCTATACACATTACAAGTCTCTGTGCTGTTAGCATGATGCCTGTTTGTAATCCGCTTCTTGCTAAAACTGGCATTCATAACCTCTATTTACATGATTGGATGGGCAGTTTGTTTTCTTTATTTTCCTGCCCCAAAAGCAATGCAATGAAAAACAACTGTAAAGACTGTCTTAGGATTGCCGAGAGCGACTACGGAGGTCATATAATGTGGTGAACAAATGAGGAAGTATATACACCGTGTCTATAATAAACTCTACAAAAAGGCTTTAAAGAAATGTCAGCAGTATATGCAATCCCAGTGGCTTACATCAAACGTAGCTCCTATTATCCGCCTGTACCTCCACTAGGTTACAGCGTACACGGGTTGGGCCGAGTTTAACGACTTTTGTCTATAGGCGGCAAGTAAACGTGGAGCAATAAGACTTGTACAATATCGGCTGTCCTTTAGTTCATCTCACAGCTTACCGCAATCGGTATACGGTCTGTTCGCTCGAGTTAACATGATCTTTGGTGATGTCCCACCCTATAGCCTTCATCGGGGGGGGGGGGGGGAGGGATATGGGAAACCATTAAAGAATAATTTCAATCACATAGAAGTATATATTCCGCCTTCGTGTGGTTCGCAAGGAAGAATTATCGTCGGGGATGCATTCCCGACTAACTATAGGGTGCCGGGCCCAGAGGTTACATGTTAAAAACCAGTGCAATACTGGATGGAACTCGGCGAGCAGACTCTTAAACACCTAATTATCTGGTAAAATAATAATTAAGAACTGCGTAATTCAACGACAGAGATTACAATTAAGAACTGCGTAATTCAACGATAGAGATGCCATGGTGACCTTTATTGCTTTTCTCTGTAGACATTCTATAAACTGGCAATCGGCTAAAGAAATAGCAAACAGAAAAACTTTTGCGTATAAATGGTGTATAGACCGCTAATATAGACAAAAAACACCATTTAACGACTTTTGTCTAGACTGAATTTATAGATGGGGAATAGATAAAAGAAGTAGACACCTTATCAACTTTCGCCTATAGAAAATCGGTAAACCGGGCGTATACAAAAATAATCAGCACGTTATCGATTGTCGCCTATAGACAGTCCTTAGACACAGAATGAACAAGAATAAATAGACACGGTATCGACTTTGGTCTATACGTAGTCTATAGAGCGGAAGATCACAATAAGAAACAAACAAATTATCGACTTGTTTCTGTATATAGACCGACTATAGAATGGAAGTAGACAAAAAGAAATAAAAATCTTATTAATTTTGGTGTATAGACAATGAATGGACAAGAATAAATAGAGACCGTATCGAATTTTTTTCTATAGGTTGTCTATAGAGAGGAAGTAGACAAAAATAAACAAACATCTTATGGACTTTTTTCTGTAGACAGCTTATAGAATGGGAGTAGACAAAAAGAAACAAAAACCTTGTTAACTTTTGTCTATGGACAGTCTATAGACAATGAATAAATAAGAATAAATACAGAATGTATCGACTTTTTTCTATAGATAGTCTATAGATAGGAAGTAGACAAAAGTAAACAGACATCTTATCGACTTTTTTCTGTAGACCGACTGTAGAATGGGAGTAGACAAAAAGAAATAAAAATCTTATCAATTCTTGTCTGTAGACCATCTATAGACAATGAATAGACAAGAATAAATAAAAACTGTATCGACTTTTTTCTATAGCTAGTCTATAGAGACGAAGTAGACAAGAATAAACAAACATCTTATCGACTTTTTTCTATAAACTGTCTATAGAATGTGAGTAGACAAAAATAAATAAAAATCTTATCAACTTTTGTCTATAGACAGTCTATAGATTATTTATCAACAAAAGAACAAATCTATAAAAAGGCAAAGTTGTCTACAAGTAGTCTATAAACATTCTACAGACAGTCTAAACTCATTTTTGTAAGGGTTCCTACACGTAAGCAGCCTTAAGTGTCGCCTCAATTTTTTATGTCCATCTACGTGGAACCATACGTGGAAATCACTGTCCTTCAGCAGTGCTTATAGAAGTCAGAAATAGTTAATACACAGGCAGTTCAACATCATACTCTTGACTTTATAACAGAAGTAAGTATGGGCAGAAAAGAACATTTATTTCCAGCGGAAATGACTAGAGTATTTACGTATTGGTCAGAACACGAACACACAATCCACTGCAACCACCACCAGCATGACTGACTAAATCCACGGCTCCAAGTGTACCAAATGACTCTTGCAGCTGTTGAAGACCTTTGACGCCAGACAAACATTTTCAGCCATTGTCATCTGATTGCGCCACTGAATTAACGCCTGCCAAAGATTCTATGGAACCTATAAAGTCGTCTCGCTCGTGCTTCTCCCCAGCGTCTTCCTAAATACAATCCTGCGAAGAATGGCTTGAGTGACCGCTTTTTGCGCTTCAATGCATGATGATTCTCTTCTGTGTGGCAGTGTCCATCGAAGCAATAGCCATACTGGAATAAAAGACGATAAAAAATTGGCAATAAAAATCGCGAGCAGACCTTGCAGTACAGATTACGCGATTGTTCCAAGTGAATAATCATAACAATACGTCAACTGGCATAAGAGACATATTTCAACTGATATTTTTTTCAACATATTTCATGGTACTTCCAATTTACCAGCATATGTGGCATTAGCTGTCAGCTACGGCGGATCGATGTAGCGTTGTCATTAAACACAGTCGTTTGGGGAAACAAGATGGAAACGTTGAGGTAAGTTTTATTTCGTAGTAGATTAGCTCAAATATAGGAAATGTATGTGAACTTTATCTCAGCGTGAACATGGGTATTCAGTGATCAATTGTCCCGTGCGGTTTTTTGGATACTGCTGAATCCACTGAACACTTTCAAATAAACTCAAGCGTAAGTCTTCTTATCTGGTTTGGCAGACAGTTTCACCTGAAATATAAGATGAATTATTTTAACCTTAACAAAATATGCCATAAATAAGTGCATCTTTGCTTGTGGCGCTATGGCAGAAAAAGAGACACAGGAAGTGTTGGTTCTTAAACCAAAGCTTATGTGATACGAGACCCGCCGGGGTGGCTCAGTCAGCTAAGGCGTTGCGCTGCTGAGCACGAGGTCGCGGGATCGAATCCCGGCGACGGCGGCCGCATTTCGATGGAGGCGAAATGCAAAAACGCCCGTGTGCTTGCGTTGTAGTGCACGATAAAGAACCCCAGGTGGTCAAAATTAAGCCGGAGCCCTCCACTACGGCGTGCCTCCTAATCAGAACTGCTTTTGGCACGTAAAACCCCATAAAGAAGAAGAAGAGATTGGGGCTGGCAAAAAATATAAAAAGAATGCCATACATGACAGAAAAAATTACAGGTTACCAAGAACAGATCGACAGCTTGGGCTGCGCATAGGTAACAATTCTATCCATAACTAGTTTTATATTTGTGCTTCATAATACCGTGAGCGGCACTTGGTCCTGCGTTATTATCTATATCTGCCAGTCGTCATCAGTCGATGATAATTATGCAATATAATCGAGTTAAATGAATCGCTACATTGTAGAGGCGCTGGTTATTTCCTGCAACGAATACATGTATTTCGTCCAGCTGTTCGCGAGCCGCACTAAAGCACCTGACAAGTAGCACAAAACTTATGCGCCAATGTTTCAACAGCTCCTTAATTTCGGATCTACGGAAAGCTCCTGAAGAACAGCCAGTTTCAGTAACCCCCGCTCTTCACACGCCTAGGCCTTTGCACCCAGTGGAGCAACATTGGAGTCAAATAGTCGAATCAGTGGTCATTTCAGACAGACCACATCTATGCGGTATTTAATACTGACTGTCGCGATTTCACGTCTCACAGCAACACGCGAACCACACGATACGCTGAAGTGGAGAGCGCCGGATTAATTTTGACCACGTAAGTTTCTTTAACGTGCACACACCACTCAAGAAGAGACGCCGAAGATCTTATTAAAACGCAGGCGCAGTGGCTGGTAATCAAACCCGCGATCTCCTGCACGATAACAGGACGCTATATAGCTGGCGACCTACAGCAGCACATAGTGGTGCTGAATGCATAAACAAATCCGCAATATTCCTGCCTGATTTGGCCACTTGTGGACTGGCTATTACTCACAGCATTTATATGCATGGCTCCTGCGTGGTCTGTCCTTTATACCGTGCAGGATAACCAACTAAATAAAGAAATAATCCGAAACTTTCCAAGCGCTGAAAGAATTTTATATTCATACTGTCATGTTCTGGTGCCTGCCTCGCATGAATGCAACAAGGTCATGGTACTGAAATGCATTCAGCATGCACGGGCTTGTTAGCGGTGACACTCGGGAAGACACTTGGCTGACATGTAACGTGAAGCACATATGTAGTGACCTTGACGTTCCGTCGGCGGTGTGCAACTCATGCTGCGAATAGAGAGATGCTCCTGGGCCAAGGGCGCAACGCATGGAACGCATCGTGTCGCTTGCAATCATTAGGCAATGCAGAGTAGGGGCTGAACCGCGTTTTCATTTATAGGCGTTTGCAATACCGCAAATGGGAAGTGCCACGTTTGCCATTTTACTGCAAATTCACATTTTACTGGTACCTGTGCATGTACGTTAAAGCTGCAACACATCTTAACTTTTAAACGTGTCCTGCTGTTTACTTGTGATTGCTTTTCCATATTGTTGTTTCACCTGCTACAGTATATCATCGCCCACAAGGAGGTAGACAGGGGCCTAAAAAAAGAACAGAGGGAACTATTTCATGAATTCTTACACCTACAATTCGCAGATTACACGTGATCAGGAGGGCTGGGAGCAGAAACGTTGCCAGTGTAGTGGAAAACATACGATGATTTTACGTTGTCTCAGTGCCTTGGAAATTGCAAGCGGCGTTTTAGGGCTATTACAAAGCTGCTTCTGGATATTGGTGTATCTGGATTTTGCGAGCGGTAATATTTCAGAAAAAGCAATATTTTGATAACCGGATGCTTCGAGCAAACACAAGAGAAGTCAACTGCACTGGTGTCGACGGTTGTATCTCGATTCTGTTTCTTTATACCAATTATTACCATAAATATATTAACAACTTCAAGACCAATCCTTACCATGCATGGCGTCCAATTTGGCTCATGAAGAAAGAAAACATGTTGATCTGTTATTGCAGAAGTCATGGCACACGGATAAGTGCAAGCGGTCACCTGATAATTAAAAAAGAGACAAGAGTACATTAGTTTAAGCAGCTTTAATCTGAAGTTGCTATTGGTGACCAGATGCATCCGTTGGTGGTAGAATCGCGTAAGTGGATTTAAGTATGGTCATTGTAAAGGTGAAACGGGATACCCCGTTAGCACCTGGGCCATTCAGGGACTTCAAGTGTGAGTTGAACATTTAAACATGATTAACATTTCTTGCTCGAAAATTATATATACACAATCCATGGTCCCAAGCGAGAACAGCACCGGAAGTAATCTGCGTACAGTGCTAAAACATTTTGCGCAATTTCATTGTAATTATACTCCAGAAATGCAGGATTCATTCAATCCATGCTTAAAACTTGAAACGCAGAAAAATATTCCTCTGTTACATTTGCAATGACTGAACTGCTGTGTGGTTTCTTGAAATTGCCTTTGCGAAGTTTTTTCAAGGACAGCGTTTGCTGGTGAGAGCTTCATAGTTTTGTAATAAGGTCACATAAGGTTTTCCTTTAGCTGCGGAAAAAATTATTCCTTATGTACTCGTCGCCCGGGCCCGGAGGGCGATCCAAGCCAGAGGGTTGCTGGAATAAGGGACCCTCCCACCTCGACTGCCAACTAACTCACCGTTTCAAATAAAGGTTTATTCATTTATTCATTCACTATGTAGCAATAGCCGTTCATTTAACATATAACAGGCTGACATGTTCATTTCTTCTGATCCATTGTTTTCAAACAACTTCGAAACCAAAATATCTTGTCCAGGTAAAAGTAATTTCACTAATCCTAAAGAAGTTCCGATAACCCTACTTTTAACGTCACGCTCAAATATCACCGAGAGCTGACTACACTGATGGTACTTGGTTACGTGAAAGGAACAACTCGATGTTGTCGAGACACAGCATGCGTTACGTGGAATAAGCAGTGTAGTTTGTACACAGTAAGTAATTACCTATTTTTGCAGATGGTATTTTTGTTCGCACTTCATATCAGGGTTATCTAATAACAGATCTCACAGATGCGACAGTGTTCTTGCGCTCTGATTTTTAAGAAAGTGTTATCTTCCTAAACATTGTATTTCCCTTAGCGGTCTCCAAAACCTGATGCAGAAATGCATGAAAGGTGTTGATGTGCTGTGCTGCGTAAATAAGTATATTAAATTGCATTGAAGTCATTCTAATAATTTTTCCTTCTATTCTAGTAAATACTGTTTTGCCACAGTATTGCCAAACCACTTTTAATTTGAGATGGGCCACAGCTTCCCCTTTCGGCGTATTGCGTACCTCTATAAAATATCTCTTCCTAAAAAATGTCAAGAGTATAGGGAAGACCACGCCGATTGCGATGGTGTGCACCTCCGAGAGAATGAAATGCTGGTGTTCTCGCTTAAAAGCGTGGTTAAATACTTCTATTTTACGTGTACGATTCCGCAATAAAATATGCGTAGTTGCGCTTGCTGGGGTGATTTCATTGCTTTTATGTGTCCTGTCTTCCTTGGACATGTAACACAAAATAAAGGAAGGTATTCCTGCTGACGATGCATTTTCGTCAATCAGAACTTTAAATATGAATGGCACATGGCGTGCTCTATTGTTGCTCATTCGTATCGCAGAAACTATTCTATCGTACTCAGCCTAAGAAGTAAGATTTTATTGCGTTACCCTGCCATCAATAACAGGGCGGTGACATTGCAACTGTCCAGTATTCAGGGCGTGCACTTGAGGTAGGACACCTGAAAATAAGAGATGTGTTCAATAGTTTGCTCGCTTCGACAGAAATGGAAAAGCAGAAAAATTGTCTCATTTGCTTATTGATGCAGAAGTGCATAATATAAGGCCTAGCTTACCCACATTCACTTGCAACAACTCTGCGAATGCGCACAAAGCATACAGGAATGCTCCGTCTGAAAAGGGCCCTGAACCACTATTTATCAATGCCGAGAAATGCACTTGAATTTAAACTAGAATATTTCCGAAATACATTGCCGCAAAAAGTACTTCAATGCGCTGAGCATAAGTGGAGTTACTGGCAATCAAACGCATCCCATGCGGTGTAAGGATGTAGGACTGAGCATTTTGGTTGAGCATATTCTGAAGAGCGAGCCGCGAAGACGACGACGGACAACGTGGCAGAAAACACACACACACGGGCGCCTGCTGGCATTCATTGCGCTCGTTTGTGTATGTGTGTTTTCTTCCACTTTGTCCATCGTCGTCTTCGCGGCTCGCTCTTCATAATATACGGTGCTTCCACTGCTTCTTCAATGTCAAAGAAAATACGTTGTCGGTCTAGGCGTCAACGGCATCCAATAACGCTATCGCGTTCCACTCTTAAAGGCGAAGCTTACGCGTACTCCAAGTTTTTGCACCTATGACGTGCCAAACGCGGTTGTCCTCGGCGAGCCGCGGTGAGTTCTGTCAGCGGACTAGTCCCGGCACCCCACAGCGGCCGTGGTATCTACGCTACGTGGCAGATTGCATCCACATGCAACTTTGGTGCGATGGGATGCTTGGTGCACGAGAGGGCTTGTGAGCGCGTTCGCGCTCGTATGCTCCAGTCTGGCCGTGCTACGTGGTGCGGACAGGCTTTGCCCTGCCCCATCTTTCCCGACGGATAATAGCCACATACAAATTGCGCATTTTGAAGTGCTATCAATAGCTGAATACGAGGCGAAGTCTCCCAATGCGTCTAACTATAGGAGTGGCAGGAGTGAGCGCGCGCTGGCAAGCGTGCGTGTGGTCAGGCCTTAAGCTTCGTGTGCTTCGAGACTAGTCGAGTGCTCAAAACTAGTCGAAATTAGCGAGACCCGATGGCTATGACACCGATAAGCAGGGAGGTAACGGTAATTCCTACGCGGGCGGCCGCGGCGGAGCGGGTGCTGACGATAATCAGCTTCTTCCGGAAGTACGTAATTATTATCGAAATTCGAAAGCAGATTTTCTCTTACTTCAGCCTGTGTACTAAACTGCGTCAATACACTCGGTAACAGTAGGAAGGAGCGCACTGATCCAAACACCCTCCTTGATCGATGTCAGCTATTGGGCAATAGCAGCCGCGTATAGGAATGCGCTATATAACGAAATAAAGTGCCCCGGAAAGAGTGAAGAGCAAGCTTCTGTTGGAAAGAGAGCGTTTGAGAAAAAGGTGACTTCGCGCATCGCTTGCGACTGCAAAATTTGGCAGAGATATTCGCAGAAACTTATGCTATCTGCGGACTGCCTGCTATATTCTTATGGTGCGGGCAGAGGCTCTTATTTTATTAATTTATGCCTCACTATAACAAATGTATCTTTTCACCAAGCCCAAGGGGTGGTTCAGGACGCTTAAAGGCGCGCGATACTGCATGATGCCAGTTTAACGTATTCTGAATAACAATAAACATCCAAAAGACATGCGAAACAGTGAGTGTTGGTACCAAATGTTTGCTAGTAGAAATTCACTAATTCACTCAACATGCAAGGATCCGCATGGGAGACTGAAAACATCTGAAAGCCTACTAACATGTGCCGATTGTGGCGTTTTCTATCCGCAGCTGTTGCACAATCAAACAGGCTCATTCACGTGGTTACAGGAATCAACTATTAGATGTATTCCTACAAGACTATTGTAGCATTGCGGTGACAGGAAAAGGCAGATAGCAGCACAACGGTCAGTAACGAATTTACTGCTTTATAGGGTGAACCTGTGCCCAGAAAAGCAAATAGCACTGAAGCACAACGAAAGCGGTGAGAACAGCTGTCCCTCGTGGAAATTTGATAAGCTGGTCGAGCGCGTGTTACATATGACTCGTCGTTGATTCTGCCGTAATATGCTCGCGATCGTGTGTGTGCTAGAAAGCACAGCACTATTCACGTCGTGCATGTAATTTTATTATACAAGGTAAGGCGACAATATAGACAACAGATAGAATCAAAGCTGATATTACAGGAAGTTGCGATGCTTGGTGGCGCATCTTGCACTAAGCGATAGCCTTAAGTTTTTATCTGGTGAAACCATGTGCATGTAAAAAAATAATCAAGAAATGTACAATGTACGCGTGTCACTACTGATATTATTTTGTGCGTTGCGTTCAGTTAGACATAGCAATAATATAATCACAAGGATCCAACATAGAGTCACAGAATGGGTGCCAAGGAAAAAAAAAGTCAGTCGAGGACGGTCAAGAATTAGTTGGTGTAATGAGATTATGATGTCTGAAAGCACAGGATACAGTGTTCTGACGCAAGACAAGGCTAACAGGAGATCACTGTTAAGGGGCCTTCTTCGCGTAGTTGACACTAATTAAGGTGGTAGTAATGATGATGCCATACTAATGAAGATACCATACTTTATTCCAGGGAACATTCGGTGAGCTTCTAATGTTCCTAAGCCCGTTTACGAGTATAGTAGTGCTCTCATCCGGCAAACGTAGGAACCCTGAACGACGTGCACTGAGTGTGTGTCATGACTGACAGGCGCAAATCACGCCGTGCGTGGCGTTTTGCATGTGAGCTGCACTCCGCGGTATTCGCTTACCATGAGTTCTCACGCTCGGTCAGCGGACGGAACGAACCATAGCCCTAACACATGAATCTAACCTAAAGGGAAATAGACATTACGCCACAACGGGGGTCTTGGTGTTGGCGTTTCTCGCAAGGCACGCCTGTTTTGTGGCGGAGTCAGATTGTGCCTAGCAAATCGGGAAGTCATGGTTAGAGGTGGATTGTCCTTGTTAACAATTTGGTGGCACGTGCAACCAGACTTTAGCATACTGCCCGTGTTGCTATGAAGCTTCAATGACACTGCATATATATATATATAAGCATATCATAATGAGGCAGCAAACAATAACACCAAGGACAACATAGGGGAAAATTACTTGTACCTATTAATTGAATTAAAGCAATGATAAATTAATGAAAAAGAAAATGGATGACAAAACAACTGTTCGCAGGTGGGGAACGAACCCACGTCTTCGCATTACGCGTGCTCTCACCATTGAGCTACCTCGGAACCGTTTTCCCATCCACTTTCTGGGGTATTTATGTTTTACAACTAGAACTAACCCTGGGAGTGTTAGCCAGCGCCACCACTCACAAACCATAGGGCGGATGTGGAACATCCTTTCTGCCGCAGGCGTCACGAGCACGTGATCTTTTTGGGTGATGGCAACTGATCAATAAACCCACATATGCTACCTGAAGGCATCATTGTTGCCGGATTCGAGCCCTCGTTATGTAGTGAACAAGAAGAAAGGGAACCGAGGGGCCCGATTTTTAATAAGCATATCATAATGAGCCAACAAACAATAACACCAAGGACAACATAGGGGAAAATTACTTGTACTTAATAATTGAATTAAAGAAATGATAAATTAATGAAAGTGAAAATGGATGAAAAAAACAACTGTCCGCAGGTGGGGAACGAACCCACGTCTTCGCATTGCGCGTGCGATGCTCTCACCATTGAGCTACCGCGGAAAACATAAATACCCCAGAAAGTGGATGGGAAAACGGTTCCGCGGTACCTCAATGGTGAGAGCATCGCACGCGTAATGCGAAGACGTGGGTTCGTTCCCCACCTGCGGACAATTGTTTTTTCATCCGACAGTTGTTTTTTCATCATACGATAGGGTGCGCTCAAATGACGATCTGTACGATAACACAAAGGGCAGTGCCTTGCAATTTGAGGCTCGATCCGGTTGCCTAAGGACCAAAACAAAGCGGAGCAAATATTCGGAACTATGTGAGGCATGTCTATGCTGCAGTAAAGATCCGGAGACAAATCAGCACATCCTAATGGAATGCGACGGGATTCACCTAGCGAGAAGCGTAGTTAACGTAAAACTTACAGAAGCGCTTGGGACCGGTCAGCAGTCGAGATTGGCAAGAGACAATTAGAGTATTGGTGAAAAAAAAGGGACGAGATTGATACGACCTGATCTCTTAAAATCATAGTACAAGGTACGTTTTGAAAAAAAGAAAAAGAATAATGGAGAGGTATACAAAAATACTAGATAAAGATTATGTATAGTATACCTGACTGAATCAAGCAGGCTAGGTGACTATTTGTCACAGCCCACTTTCAAATGAGATGCCATTAAATCACCATCATCATAATCATCAATCCCACGCTCCCGGACTCTCCCTCCCGCTATGAACGCCGAGCAGCCAGCACGCTTGGAGCGACAGCGGGCTCTCGCCCGCGAAAGACAGCGCCGACGCAGCGCTGATCAAGCGGTGCGCGCCCGAGAAGCTGAAGTTGCTCGCAGAGCAGGCAAGCTGTTCTCAACATCGTGAAAAGAGTAGCTAAACACAACAAAGATAAACACAAGGAAATCACAAGGGAAGCACCGGCGATGCACTGCTCCACACTTCCCCAGGTTTCACGTTTATCGGAACTGCATTACCGCCGAGTTTACCATTTTTTTTACCAGTGCAGTAGTTGCTTGGCCAGCGCATGTATCGTCTCGATTTTTGTATGTGAAAAGATTTTACGAACTCAGTGCCACTTCATCTCTGCGCTACAAGATTATCACCCTGCTTTCAACCCATGGTGACAGTCACAGGGCCTTCAATGCGCTTCAAGATGCGCCAACTTCTTAAATTTTTTTGAACAGCTGAGCTGTTAAACCGGCCGTTAGTCCGTCCATCGAGAACAAAAAATGTGGGCCGATCCTGGCGGTAGTGCAGAAAGGATCCAAGCGCCATGGCACATATTCCTGTGAACTAGCGAGGCTGAACCTGGCGAAGTCTAGCTAGGCATGGTTGGGACTACTTAAGCTTAGTCAGTCATCGATAGCCAATCAATAGCCGATTAATAATCGATCAATTATACAATAAATTCTAGCAAATGCTGGGGAGGACTTGGTAGTGCTTCGCCTAGTCAAAAAGCCAGGACTAGCTAAGTGCCCATCAGCTCCGCTGTCTCTTTAGCATTGCGCCTCCAATGCAAGCTAGGGTAATTTCTTTTGGCTACTGTTTTTTTTTTCCTTCTTTCTTGGTTATATTAAATAGCCGCTATGCCATTCCCGCGCAAAAGCTGGTAAACTCTTTAGATTTTTCTTTCGTAATCCAGAAAGCTTGTTCGAAACATGCGTTTGTCCTATTTTCATTTCATGTTATTCCCTCCTTGTCATTGTTTCATGGCTGCATAAACTTCCAACATGAGCATAAACCATTTGGCGTAAGCTCTCATCTTGTTGCATTTGTTTAGCTTACAGGGAGGCATTGTGCAATCTCGGAAATCATTGCGTACACCCTAACCAGGATATTTAGAGAGCTACCTACAATGTGTCGCTTTCCATTTATGTCAACAGTGCGTGCGTTCTGCATAACTTTCAAGAAACGAACTTAGGGAAGGTGTTGTAATTCCACAATTAGAATAAGCCGATACTCAAAGCCTGCGCTTTTTGATTAAAACCTTGTAGCCTGCCCCAGTTTCGTGAGATAGAGACGAAAAATGTGGCATAAAATTCACTGCTGTTTAAGCTATTACTGTTCTGTAGAGATTTATTCTGCACTAGTGTAACATATTAAAGCGTAAACGTTCAAGTGCCAACTTGCCGATAAGCAAGAGATAGCTTCAGCTGAACAATTTAAAGGGGGGTGTCGCGTTACGGCAGATGCGTCGAAAAGTGAATGAAAGGAAATCGATAGAATATATAAAAAACACAGAACGAGTTCAACAGAAGCTTACCGATAGCAATGTACAAGGCAGTGAGCATGCACCGGATAGCAGCCATTGATACAGGTTTCCAGAGCGTTCGGTGTACCGCTGCACCCCTTTTGAGACCCCTTTTCAGTAGGAGTTGCGTGTTTTTGTCCTTCAAGATAGAGTGGGAAAAAGAAACAACTCTACCTCCTTCTGCTATTGTTCACTGTGCATTGTTTTCGAGACTAAACATAGAACCCGTCAGAAAGAAATGATACTTCGTTTTTAGCAGTACCCCCTCCCCCCCCCCCCCCCCCCCGCCCGGGGCTTGCCCTATTTGAGACAAAAAGAAATTGGTGGTACTTTTAAGGTCACCTTCAGTAATTTTAGCAGCTGTAAACTACTGCCAATTTCTCATGCAAGCGTCAGTATAGTTTGTACACACTGACTAAATGGTGAGATGAGTGAGTGAAGAGAATTGATAGAAGAGAAGAATCGGGCTGGTGCTTTATTTCGCTCTTCTATTTTGCTAAAGTACTGCAGCTGCTGCCAAATTGCAAGAATGGTTTTTCGTGTTTATTTTATTTTTTGTTTTGTTTTTTTAAATGAGGGTTGGGGGTCCATTGCCCCGTAGCTAGACATGGCTAACGATAGTGATGAAAGCCCTGAATGTTCCGAACTGCTTCCGAGAACGGTATAATTATTCACTTGTAAAAAGGTTTGAGTTAAAGGAATACATGAAGAAAAAATATGAAAAAAAATTAAGGGAAGTTTCGCAATTCAACTCGGAAGGCGTACTGTTCCGATACACATTGTGTTTATATCACTTTTTTTACGGATAACTGCATTTTTGGTGAATTGTGAGCGCGTGGTGGCTGCACGCCGGCAAGCGCGGGCATCGTGCCGACCGCCGTGACGTCATGTGCACCGCCTTGCAGCGGCGGCAGCTCTGCCGGAAAGGTATTGGACATGGGTTGGGCCTCTGGTTGGGACATGGAAAGGAGACATGGGTTGGGCCTCTTTTGAAGTCAGAAAAGCACAAAGCAAAATTAGTTTTGAAGAAAAGCTCAGGAACATGGATGAAAATGAATGGGCGGCTAAAGTGCACAAGTATCTCTACATGAAAAGCGTGAACACAGAATGGAGGAAGAGGTCAAGGAAGTTGGCAACCAAGTACAGGATAATCGAAACTGTAAATAGACAACCAGGGGTCATCAGAAAGAAAGTGAGAGAAATAGAGACCGTGAATTGGATGCAAAGAATGGAAACGAAAAGGACAATGGAGATTTACAAGAATGAGAAGAAAGAAATTAGAAGGGAAAATCTGTACGATAACACAAAGGGCAGTGCCTTGCTATTTGAGGCTCGAGCCGGTTGCCTAAGGACGAAAACATATCGGAACAAATATTCGGAACTAGATGAGACATGTGTATGCTGCAGTAAAGATCCAGAGACCACTCAGTACATTCTAATGGAATGCGACGGGATCCACCCAGCGAGAACCGTAGGTAACGTGCAACTCCCGGAAGCGCTTGGGTTTAAAGTGGAAGGAAACATAAACAGATCAGCCGTAGAGATCAGGAAGAGACGATTAGAGTACTGGTGGAAAAAAAGCAGGGAAAAGATGGATACGACCTGATCTCTTAAAATCATAGGCAGAAGTACAAGGTAAATTTTTGAAAAAGAAAAATAATGAGAGGTATGCAAAAATGCTAGATAAAGAACATGTATAGTCATCATCATCATCATCATCATCAGCCTATATTTATGTCCACTGCAGGACGAAGGCCTCTCCCTGCGATCTCCAATTACCCCTGTCTTGCGCTAGCGTATTCCAACTTGCGCCTGCGAATTTCCTAACCTCATCATCCCACCTGACTTTCTGCCGTCCTCGACTGCGCTTCCCTTCTCTTGGTATCCATTCTGTAACCCTAATGGTCCACCGGTTATCCATCCTACGTATTACATGGCCTGCCCAGCTCCATTTCTTCCGCTTAATGTCAACTAGAATATCGTCTACCCCCGTTTGTTCTCTGATCCACACCGCTCTCTTCCTGTCTCTTAACGTTACTCCTAAGATTTTTCGTTCCATTGCTCTTTGTGCGGTCCTTAACTTGTTCTCGAGCTTCTTTGTTAACCTCCAAGTTTCTGCCCCGTATGTTAGCACCGGTAGAATGCAATGATTGTACACTTTTCTTTTCAACGACAGTGGTAAGCTCCCAGTCAGGATTTGGCAATGCCTGCCGTATGCACTCCTACCCAATTTTATTCTTCTGTAAATTTCTTTCTCATGATCAGGGTCCCCTGTGAGTAATTGACCTAGATAAACACATTCCTTTACAGATTCTAGAGGCTGACGGGCGATCCTGAATTCTTGTTCCCTTGCCAGGCTATTGAACATTATCTTTGTCTTCTGCATATTCATCTTCAACCCAATTCTTGCACTTTCTCGATGAAGGTCCTCAATCATTTGTTGTAATTCCTCTCCATTGTTGCTCAATAGGACAATGTCATCTGCAAACCGAAGGTTGCTGAGATATTCGCCATCGATCCTCACTCCTAATCCTTCCCAGTCTAAGAGCTTGAATACTTCTTCTAAGCATGCAGTGAATAGCATTGGAGAGATTGTGTCTCCTTGCCTCACCCCTTTCTTGATAGGTATCTTTCTACTTTTCTTGTGGAGAACCAGGGTAGCTGTGGAATCCTTGTAGATATTTGCCAAGATATTCACGTATGCCTCCTCCACTCCTTGATTACGCAATGCCTCTATGACTGCTGATATCTCTACTGAATCGAATGCCTTTTCATAATCTATGAAAGCCATATAGAGAGGTTGATTGTACTCCGCAGATTTCTCGATTACCTGATTGATGGCATGGATATGGTCCATCGTAGAATACCCCTTCCTGAAGCCAGCCTGTTCTCTTGGTTGACTGAAGTCAAGTGTTGTCCTGATTCTATTGGAAATTATCTTGGTGAATATTTTATACAATACTGAAAGCAAGCTAATGGGTCTGTAATTCTTCAATTCTTTAACGTCTCCCTTCTTATGGATAAGTATAATGTTGGCGTTCTTCCAGCTCTCTGGTACACTTGAAGTGGTGAGGCATTGCGTATAAAGGGCCGCAAGCTTTTCAAGCATGATATCTCCTCCATCTTTGATTAAATCTACTGTTATTCCATCTTCTCCAGGCGCTTTTCCCCTGGTCATATCTTTCAAGGCCCTTCTAACTTCATCGCTAGCTATAGAAGGAGCTTCTGTATCCGGTTCATCACTATTTCGAATGGAAGAAGCTTGGCTGTTTTGGCTACTGTACAGGTCAGTATAGAATTCTTCTGCTGCCTTTACTATGTCATCGAAATTGCTGATGATATTACCATGCTCATCTTTCAGTGCATACATCTTGCCTTGTCCTATGCCTAGTTTTCTTCTTACTGATTTCATGCTGCGTCCATATTTTACGGCTTCCTCAATTTTTCCCACGTTATAATTTCGAATATTCCTTACTTTCTTCTTGTTGATCAGTTTTGACAGTTCAGCGAATTCTATCTGATCTCTTGAGTTGGACACTTTCATGTTTTGCCGTTTCTTTATTAGGTCCTTTGTCTCTTGGGAGAGCTTCCCTACAGGTTGCTTTGGTGCCTTACCTCCCACTTCAATTGCTGCTTCTGAGATCAGCCTAGTTACGGTTTCATTCATTAGCTCTATGTTATCTTCATCTTCCTGTTCTAAAGCTGCATATTTGTTTGCGAGCACCAGCCTGAATTGGTTTGCTTTTACCCTGACTGCCTCTAGGTTGGCCTGTTTCCTCTTGACTAATTTCACTCTCTCTCTCTTCAAATTGAGAGAAATCCTAGACCTCACTAACCTATGGTCACTGCACTTAACCTTACCTAACACTTCTACATCCTGCACTATGCTTGGATCGGCAGAGAGTATGAAATCTATTTCATTCCTTGTTTCTCCATTAGGGCTTTTCCAGGTCCACTTCCTGTTGCTGCGCTTCCTGAAGAAGGTATTCATTATTCGGAGCCTATTCCTTTCCGCGAATTCTACTAACATCTCTCCTCTTGCATTCCTAGAATCGATGCCGTAGTGGCCAATGGCTTGCTCACCAACCTGCTTTTTCCCCACTTTTGCATTGAAGTCGCCCATGACTAAAGTATACTGAGTTTGCACCTTTCTCATTGCTAGTTCAACATCTTCATAAAACTGTTCTATTTCTTCATCATCGTGACTAGAGGTTGGGGCATAGGCTTGCACTACCTTCATTTTGTACCTCCTATTGAGCTTCATTACGACGACTGCTACCCTTTCATTAATGCTGTAGAATTCATCAATGTTGCCCGCTACGTTGTTATGCACTAGAAATCCTACCCCGGATTCTTTCTTATCTGGAAGACCTCTGTAGCAGAGGACGTGGCCGTTAGTCAGTACTGTGTAAGCCTCACCAGTTCTTCTAACCTCACTAAGGCCAATAATATCCCAGGAAATGCCTGATAATTCTTCAAATAGTCCTGCTAAGCTAGCCTCACTCGAGAGGGTGCGCGTGTTGAACGTTGCCAGGTTCAGTTTCCATTGGCGGCCTGCCTTGACCCAGAGATTTTTAGCACCCTCTGCCGCGTAGCAGGTCTGACCGCCGCCTTGGTCAGGTGCTCCGCAGCCACTGGGAACTGAGGGCCATGGGTTAATTGTCGGAGTCATGAGGGAGGTAGTGGCCGAATACTGCACCAGGGAGGCCAATTCCTGTTCTGGTGAGGGAGTGACTTTGATGAAGCTTAGTGGGCCTGCCTAGTTTGGTTGCACCTGAACTAGTATAGCCCCACTAGCTCTCGGCAATATGTACTTTTTTTTTTTCTTTGCCGGTGTCAGGCACCACTCCATGCCTGAAAATGTAGTGGAATGGAGCAGGATTCGAACTTACGACCTTCAGATTTGAAGTCGGGTGTTCTACCTCTACTCCACGCCACCACGCTACACATGTTTAGTATACCTGATTAAATCAAGCAGGCTAGGTGACTATTTGTCGCCGCCCCGTTTCAAAGGGGATGCCAATAAATCATCATCATCATATTAGACGGCTTGACTCGCCCGATGGTACTTTTCTCACACCGTTTCGCGCAGCACCGTAGAGGCATTCTCCTGCGTTGTGCCAGGTGCTTCACTGAACACATTAAAAGAACATTAGGAGCAGCTTCACACTAAGTAGTGCGAAGACTGGGCAAGCAGCGAAGCTGCTGGCTCTTCCCTAGCTTGAACGTTGCTTTCCTTTGCTTAACTTGGTTTGGCTTGGCTGGTTATACGCTTTAACTTTGCTTAACTTGGTTTAGCTTGGATAGTTTTTGGCTTTGTCACTGCTTTCCTCTGCTTAACTTGTTTTGGTTTAGCCAACCCCGAGTGTCAGGACGATACTCGGGGTCGGCTCGCAGTCTTCTCAAGGCCACTTTGTAGTCCGACGTGGCGTTGACGCGCGAGCGCGCTCGGCATGGGGACGCCATGCCAGTGAAAGCACAGCACTCTATTGTCCGGCGCGAGGCGTGGCTGACGTATCTCTGTAAACCGACCCCTCTATAGTCCAACATGTGCGCCGCGCCGCCTAGACGCATGCGCATTTTATACGAAACTAAGAGTTTCAGGATGATACGAAACTGCGAACTTGCTGCACGTGCCACCACCAGTATCCACCAGGCCATCTTTCTCGACGAGACGCGGATGCGGTCCATTCTGGGTAACGAGGCCGGCGCGAAATGCAGCATGTCGCATCTAGATGCCGGCTGTAGCCGGGGCACGCCGACGAACGCCGGATACGTACGAGGGCCGCGCCTCGCGCTGGGGCGAGGGTATCCTCAGAGAGGATTGTAACCTGGCCGAGCGATGACGTCACGTGCGTCACCTAGCAATGTCTCGCACAGCTGGTGCGAGGCTTTGCTAGGCGACGCACGTGACGTCATCCACAGGGACAGTTTTTTTGTTCGCACTACGCGGCCTAACCAAGAGCTTAATCAGCTCCGCTGTAAAAAAAAAATCGTCGAACCTTTCACCATAGAGTAACATATACAAGGTTAAGAGAGGACACTTCCATAGGCCCCTGCGGCCGATTTTGCTTCGCAGCGCACCTAGCGGGTGTGTGGAATCCACACAGAGACAAAGATTGGGACCGCAGGAAAACTAATCTCGAAGGCTATCCTCTGGTGATTAGAAACATTACACGGCCTCCAAGATCGCTTCCGTGCGAGTGCTCGTCCCGGAGGCATTTCGATTTTTTTTAACGCGTTGCTGGCATGTATCGAGTAGCTTCGTGTAAGCTGTACCGCCATAGCAGCAAGCACACGATACCAGTGTGTTTATGCAGACATTTTAAATAAACATGACAAGTGTTGGAAGAGACGAAACATTTTATTTTCAAGTCATATTCTCAGTAAGCACACGCACACTTTTTTTTCGCAATGTTCGATGAACGCAAGCACAGAAAGATGGTTGCACTGCAAAGTGCAAGACATGCCAATACAGGTGCCATATGTTGAGAATAAATTTCACAAAAGGAATAAACAGGCGATATTATGAAAAACCCCATAGAACAATAAAACTGCAGAAGACAGCGTTAGCATTAAAGAGGAAAACAATGCTCGTCCTTTGAAGCCTAACCTCTCTTAAGTGGTAGTTTCGGGCTGCATAGCAAACAAGGAATGAAGGCTGCTCACTTCAGGTGTCAGGCAACCACGCTCTCTCACTGTCCTGCCGTTGTTAATGCACCACACAACACAGCAGTAATTCCCGTAGTACTTGCCTACGGTCGGCATGACCTGAAAAAGAAGTATTGGTTATGTCCTCTCTCCCACCTTGGTACAAATTTTCATCTACGCACTTCAGATCCGCCTTTCGCGAAAAGCGCCACGCGCAATTGTCGCAGCTAAAAAAAATCAACCTTCGGTGCCATGCATGCGCTACTGAGGCAGGAGTGTTTATTCAGAATACGTCGTAGCCACAGCTTAAAAACATTCTTCTCAATTCGCAAGTTCTCTCTAATTGCGCTCGGAACAAAGGCTTCAAGCAATCTGCGCACGCCACGAATAACGAACCTAAGCATAACTGCATTCTTTCACACAAGTGCACACACATGCATTGAATTCAGACTACGTGTACCGGACTGTGCCGACTCACTTTCTCGCCAAGAAATGATTTTCTCGCAAACGTGTTGCGCAGCCTTCCAAATTGCTGTTTCTTACATAATGTGAAGCAATCCACGAACATCATGCGCGAAGTGAAGAACACAAAGAAGCTCTCTGCGCCGAACAGCACAATGCGACCAATGTCCACTTACAGCTGAAGTGACATATACATAAGCAATTTGCAAAGTAATGAAGGGAAAAAAGAACGTAATGAAGGCCTTCTTAGCAAGCAGCAGCCAAGCAAACAGACGTTCTGGCAGACGAACCAAGCCAAGACGATGCAGACGTTATCGGACATCTTTTGTAGCGTCGCCTTGCCTGATCACACTATGGCCGATATTTTGTAGCGATGCGTTATGCTTTATTCTATATACTAGTATTATCATCCACCGCTTATGGCCGGCTGATCACGTTGATAACGTCTGCATCTACAGCCACATAGACAAGTAGACGTACAGTGCACTAGAGAAGTTACTACGGTAGATAACCAGTACGCGCGTTCCCTTGGAGACAGGGAGTGTTGTGATGCCCTCTAGCGGGAGGCATGAAGCTGCGCAGCTCGGCCACTTTTAGGCTGGAGTGGCCACTCTTGTAATCCGTCTGTTACTCTATGCTTCCACTCCGTGAAGGTGGATGATAAGCAAAGATTATCACCATCACAAGAAGTGGAAGGTATACGTACCCGTTCACAGTGCTGAACGCAGGCAGATTACCCTTGATTAGGGGCGCAAGGTAAGCCCTATACTTCCCATGCATTTTGAACAGCGCAGCTGTTAATGCGGGTAGAGAAACGTCCGAAGTCTGCATAAACACTCCACGCCGTTGCCTAGCAACCACCACGCCACATCTTCGCACCACCTGGCCCAATCTCGCTTAGCCGCGCATGCGCCGAAGCAGTAGCGATGACGTCACCTCGCGTTGCCTAGTAACCGCCGGCGCAGGTGCGCGCTCGCTTCGCTTGACACAGACACGGCTCCGCCGAGCTCCGCGCTACTGCGCATGCGCTGTGACGTCATTCCCGCGTGTCGTCTGCTGCGCGTCGCCCGTACACTGCATAGCTTTCGCCCCCTCTGCCCCTACGTGTTCTCGGACTGCAAGTGCTTCGATAGGCGTTCCCCGATGCCACGGACCGCGAGAAAATGCTTATACATTTCGTATAACTCAGCATCTGTTGGCACTACTTAGTATAACTTAGCATCACTTCGTACAGCCACGACAAGCTAACAACAGATCAGTCTTTAGCCTTGCGCCACTAGCGCAAACTACCCTGAATTTTATTACCATGTTGAGGAACTGTTTTCTCAGTAACTAAATGAGGTATCCGCATAATGCATATATAATTTTCTTAGGACGGGAACAAACAGCGCTAGGATGGGACGATGTGAGTAGATAGACAGGGTGCCGTACTAACAACCACTGGTTTATTGCAGTGTATATAGGTGCATTGTATATATTGCTTTCCCAGCAATAAACCAGTTCAGCGCCTTGTCTGTCTACTCACTTCGTCCTGTCCTAGCACTGTTTGTTCCCGTCCTTATGATCTACCAACGAGCCCAGACCAGCACACTTCTTCAGATAATTTTATTCTAAATTTCAAGCTGTTTAACTGTATTAGACTTATTAAAATCTGACTAAAATTGCTATTTAGGTGAAATTGTTCACACTAGTTCTTAAATTCTGGCTTTATTTGCATTTTCAAAATTTGTACCCCAAAAACCTTTAGGTACATATTTTCAATTCTAGCATAGTATGTGCCTACATATATACAGATGACAGGGAAATAAAATCAACTGGATATCCTGGAAGGCACAGGAAATAATGATACGCATCTAATAAAAAAACATGGTTTTGAGATAATTGAGTTTAAAGTAAAAAAAAACACCTGAAAAACACATTTTTTGCTACAAACATCGTTCAAGTCATTTATATAGTAGCCACCAGTTTGGTAATGATTGTCGAAGTCATTTTTTTTTTCGCTTTTAAGCCTGTCGTCATGGTTGCCTTGCCTCTTTTGTGAACTGCGGTACAGCTCTCTCCGTAATGTATTGTCGATTGTGGTCAACTTCTTTGTGCAATTTATTGCGCTGCGGCCAGACTTCAGAGTCCTAATGAATTCACAACATTGGCACATGCGATACTAGCCTCATAGAACGAAAATAATCCATCCAATGCAGCAAGGAAAGCGGCTAGGAACGAAAAGCGTTCAAATTGACGCGCTCCAAAGCACAAACGCGGAAAAAAAAAACGTGCCCTTACAAAAATGGGTTTGACCTTTCAGTCACCCGCGAGTCACCAACCAGTCACCCCAGTCACCTCCCTGTGGACTCGTCCTTCCTGTATACCTAGTCTGCAGATTTTCTGCAGACTCCGTGCAGACAGCCTGCGGACTTGTCTGTATAATTTGTGTGCACGCCCAGTGCGCGCGTGTGTATATATACGTATACGAATATATATATTCTGAACCATGATAGGTTTTATCATTAAAAAGCGGTTAGTTTTGCCATTTTTACATTACGAAAACTTTGCCACTCATTACTATAAGCACAGTCTGGCAATGACAGTAACCTAAGGCAATTAATTAATATTAATTGAAATGAGGTAATGGCTACATAACCTGCATTAAATACAGCAGTGGTACTATGGGTCGATTCACAGCCTGGATTTAAGCGTACATATATACAGGGTGCCACACAACGCCATGCGATCACCGTAAACACGGTCGCTTCTGGTACCGGCCAACAGATGGCGCCACCGGGAGCACGAGAGTGCCGGCAAAATTACAGCTGCTACTACTTTCCCGTCTTCAGCTGTCGGCATGTCGGTACATGTGCGTGCGCGCTGCCTTAACGCGGGCCGATGTGTAGTTTATTGGTGTGTACGCTGTGCCGACAGAAAGTGTGGTGCTTTTTCTGTGTATTAGTGATCCTAAACCCCTGGGACCGCGTAATGTAGCGTGCAGTATCCTTCGTGTGCTACGCCGATGATTATCGTAGTTAGGCCCGTCGCACTTTCTTTGTTCCCGGCTCGTGAAAAGCCTCAGGTACTCTCGCTACGCTCGCATCGGATCAGAGTGTACGGAAGAATTTGTTCAAAGTCGTGTTATCACGTGCTACTAGTTCATCCACAATTCTACAGTGCTTACGCTGGATGGGCCGTAAACCGACGGTTCTTGCCGCGGTACCTGTACGATGGCGCGGAACCTGTGACACGAAGGAGCGGTAGCCGAGTACGCCTAAAAGGTAAGTCGGGCGCTTGCGCGAATTCTTGTATTCCGTGAAGTGTACATTGTTACATTGATCACAAGATGAATAGTAAAGCGACAAAAATGATAGATGTGCTTTCCGAATCTTCGTTGTTTTGTGGCAGTGCAGATATTGCATACAGTTTCATGAAAATTTCCCTGAAACGTGTTGATGTTGGCTGAAGCTTTATCGTTTATTTGCTTTCTTATATGAAGTGTGCTAGCGCCGGGGATTATTTGATCTGAATGGGCACAAAATTCAATCAGGAAAAGTTACCGTTTGTGTCCGCAATTTCTCAGCGAGAAATATTGTATACGTATTTCTAGAAGTACGTCGATGTGTTGTCTTCACGGCTAACGACTGCGTTAGATTGCACCCGATTGCTTCGTCTGACGCATTGCCAAATTTTAGCTTATATACAAATTGTTCTATTTATAGAATGTCGTCAGACAGCCTGCATTTCTTGTGTTGCATGTCCTGTGTGTTCTCGTGAATTTGTAAAGGTTTCTGGTGTTACTAAGACGCCGAGATTTCGACAGAAATGTTTCTTTTTAAACTGAATTTTTTTTTGTTCTCTCCTGAAAAGGCCGGGGGGGGGGGGATGTCTGTTTTTTCAGCGCATCGTCCTTTGGGACAATGTTTTGTTGCGCCGCATAAAGAAATTAGGTTTTCGAACGCTTTTCATGTGCTAAATAATTTTCTTCATAGTACAATTCACACTTCACTTACTACAGATCTGCGTTTGAGTGAAGCTTTTGATAGTAGATTCATGTTTGCTGCACTACCATTTACATGTTAAATAACCGCCTGTGATGTAATAATCGGCCATTTGCACAGCCAGATGCAGCTTCCTGGAGCTGGTTGTACGAGACTTTTCAGAATATAACATGATCTTGTTAAATCGCAAGTTTGCAGTTAAAACAGAGATTACAGTAAACTGAAATTTTTTATTGTTTAGGAAAGTCACGATTTTGGTGAGGCAGAGGCATCTCTACACCCCATACGAACCTCCGGCTCTTCTGCAACTTGACAACACGGCAAAGCATCTGATCTGCATGCTGCGACAAGGTGTGTACAAAACGGTCACGGCCACTTACACGTCTCTAGGTTTTGGGTGGTATAATTCATACCTGGAAACTTTCCTGAGTTGCCCGACAAAAAAGCAGGAGGGCTTTGGTTACCTTTATTGTTACAATTTTTTGTAGACTTCTAACATCCGTGCCTGCACAGATTCTGTGTTCTTAATCGTATTTTCCTAAGTAGTCAAAATTGCGTATTACCTTTTTTTTAGTGGTGCGGTGGGTATTGATTCCCATAATACTACAGAGAAGGGGACCTCAGAACAAAAAGCCACAAAAGGTGGTTTAAAAGTGTTCGAAGCCCGGAATTCTACATTCCGTAATCCGGCACTCTGGATTCCAATTCATCGGTATTCCGGGTCGTCACTGTTGACTTACCAAAATTCAGGAAATTGTTCAAGCTACGTAACCATTGTATTTTGCCAATATACGGCAAGACATTGTTCCTGATATTGTTTCAGGGTTGTACTTCCCAAGATATGTCCCTAAATTATGTCTCTAAAATTCACTCTCCTTCTTTTACAGAATATGCATGCAGCAAGTTCAAGTGCGCAGACCTCCAATTGAAGAGGGCATAGGCTCCATGCTGCAGAAAATTGGGTCCAAGAGCGACTCCTCTTCCAAGGAATCAATTGGCGAGTAGATATTCTGATTCACTACTTCATCGTTCGTTGTGCTGGGGCAGGCACTGTGACACACAAAGGTAGTGGAACAAAAACACATGACAAGTGAAGCGCGAACTGTCAACTGAGTTTGGTGAACAAGGAAGAACCTATACCCGAAGCCACTATCATCAGCTGGCTGCAGGTTATATGTGCTAAAAAGGTGGAGATAAGATAATCAGAATGAATCAAAACTGACAAAACGACCCACTTGAATCATATCGAGCCGATAATATGTTGGAAACTGAATGACCATGAGGTAGAGCCACAGACGGCTCGCTCACGCAGGCGTCAGCACCAGCCACAACTGTGTAAAATGATTCCCATATCTCTCGTAACTTTGCGCTTGCTTCTGAGGAGGATTTCCGTGCTTTGAAAAGATGGTGTGCAACCGCATCTCGTCCAGTGCACAGCGAAGTTGCCTGTGCATTTACTAGGCTGGGAGCATATCTGTGATCCCAGAGCTTCTGATTCCAGCACCGGTTCACAATGTAAGCGCAGTTGCATGTCAGCGGTACTTTGTAAATGACTCCCGCTTTGAATGCAACATGTCCCCAATTTTTTATGTGCGAAGAGGCAGTTGTTTATAATATACTGCTCGCATGGAACCATGCTTACGTAGGATAAATGTGCTGGTGCTTGAATCAGAGTCTCGGGGGAGGAGAGATATACTTTCAGCCTAGTTTCAGCCTATCACAGCACTTAGCTGTGCACTGTACCAGATGTGGTTACACACCGCCTTTTGAAAGTACGAAAATCCTGTTCAGAGCAAGCGCGCAAAGTGATGAGAGAGATAGGAAAAGCATTTTGCGTGGTTGCAGCTGTTGCTGCAGCCTGCGTGAGTGAGCTATCTGTGTCTCTATCTCATCACCTAACCAAATTTATTACATATTGCCTCTATATAATTCGAGTGGGTCACCTGGTCGGTTCTGATTCATTATTATTATCTTTTCTCTGCCATTTCTAGTGCATGTAACATCCAGCTGAACCTAGCGGCTATGAGTATAAATACTTATTCATTAAGTTAGGCTGACAGTTTGCGCTCCACTTGTGTGTTTTAGCTTCCACTAACTTTGTGTGTCACAGCACAACAAACCATGAAGCTAAACTAGAGCCTTTTTAAGCTTTGCTTACCTTACTCACTACTTCATTCCTTGGAAGATATATTCTTGTTTCGAACCTGGCAGCCATGAAGAAATCACAGACGAATAAAGAGTGCAAAGAATACTATTGTGTCTGCTATTTCATTGCATGCGTGCATGCATGCCAGTTCCCGATAGGTGGGCTAAACAGATTCTCCCAAATGTCTGCTCATTTTCTGCATCCTGTGACCTCAGTCTCGACAGACTTTCTGCAGACATTCTGCATCCTGCGGCTACACAGGCTCTGCAGACTTTCTGCAAAAAGGGTGTACCAATTGCCCGCTGGGAGGTGACAGGAAGTGACAGAAAGTCTGTCACCTGTCTGCACGTATTCTGCATCCCGGGTGACTCAGAGTCTGTAAGATTTCTGCAGCAATACTGCAACTTTTTTTGTAAGGGTGCGCAGCGTATTTGGATTGCCTTGAATGAAAAGTCAGTGGTGCAATAGTTGCGAGGCAATTTCTCATACATAGTTGATTCCAGACAAGCGTTTTTGTTTTCGTGCCGGACGTTTTCTGTTCGAAAAATCAACGGTAAGCGCAGAGCCCATTTGTAAAGGTAGCGTATTCACCCACTACGGGCTTTCGGATAAACTTTTTTGTTTCAGCCAGAAATAAGACTTTGTAAGAAAAGCACCAATATGGAAAATGTGCGCAAGAAGATACACTTCCCACATTGCGAAGAAAATTTTTTTTAATTTTGCTTTACCCTGTGCCCTTAAAAATTCATTACAAGTACCGCAAACTCTAAGTTCACCAAGGTCTTCTCCACTAGTAGCGTAATGCTCATTCAACACTTCCAAAGCATTGTTCCGCTGTTCGTCGGAACGGATCGCACTGATGAGGGACAAGTTGTTGTCGAACCACAAATGCTTGGGTTCGATGTCTCGAGCTTGCTCGGTGGCGTGCACGGTTAGCAGTTTCCATCCGCCATTGCCGCTTGTGATTCTTCAACATAAAATTTGTTCAAAATTAAATAGTTCCGTCACGTAAGACAATGAATCGCTCATACCCCCTTAAGCAATGGCTCATACCCCCGTAAACGCGACTTCCCCATTACGACGACAGAAGAGAAGTAAAATTCTACGCTCGAATGATGAGCGGCAATGGACCCAACTGTAGAAGAAGACGGCGAAACTCGAGCCATTACTGACGACGATAGTTTCTGCGTAGAGACACGGACGCTCAGGCTCTAGCCTGAACGTCCGTGCAAGGCAGAAGCTAGGCATAGGCTAGACATAAACAGAAATAGGCTAGACATAAACCATCACACAACATAAACGGCGATATAGAAGACTAGGGCACAAGCACCGCTTGCGAAAACAGTGATGCCGCCGCGAGTAATTGCGCAGTGTTGGCGTGGTTCGCTGCCAGTCAGCGCCGTCCATGCGGGTGGGAGGACGCGGGCGATGGCTCGCACGCCGGTATCCGGTACAGATAACGTCACAGAAACGTCACTTCCTCTAGTTCACGGAGCCGCTAGACGCAGTATTTTGCAAAAAAATGCAATCAATTCACTATTTCCCGCTAGTTTCTGCCTGAAAACAAGGTTGGGTCAATCAATTTCAGCCCGCAAGCTTCGTTTAGGCTAAACATTTCGGCGAAAAAAGCTTTGTCACTATTTTGGAAGTGTACTGGCATGACAACAATAACATATAAAAGGAACAAAGCGGATAGCACTCAGCCTGAATGGGAATGCAAAACAAGCTCGCAAGCTACTTCACGCGCTGGCTGCACTTTCTCCCGGAAAATATCACTTAATGAACAACGGAAAATGCATTGTTGCTATGGCAAAAACGCCTAATGCATTGTTGCTATGGCAGGAAAAGTCGAGTCTCTTCTGGAATTGAAGAGCACGGTCCTAAGTGCACAAAAGTCAGTGCAACACATGTCAGATAAATACGACGAATTTTAAGAAAAGGTGTCGGATAACAAAAGAAAACACAGGGAGAGAGAGAGAAAGGAACGTTTAATATTGAAACAGTGTCCCGAGCGAGGGCCGGTATCACCCTGAGGTGGGAAGGTTCCTTAGTCCAGGAACCATCTGGCTTCAACTGCCCTCTTAGCCCTGGCGACGAGTTGTCGTTGGTCTTCCAGGTCCCCGAGGGCGAGCTTGGTCTCCCACATTTCGTATAGGTGGTTTTCGTTTGCTTGTGGTGCTCGGTTAGTGTCCATTTCCGGCTGCATTTCGTTATCTTCATGGTCCCTGAACTTCTAATGAAATTAAACGTGGACCAAGAACGTAACCGGCATACCTTTGTATATCATAGTGTTAAAACTATAAACAGCTTGGAAAAACTGTTGCATATCCTTTTCGTGCGCAGAGAAAGAAATTTTCGATATTCCGTCTGAATAAACAAGTTTAATTGACAAAGCTGATGTTATTAGGGTTTACCTGAACGCCTTAGACTACACATTTGATGTTCTTGATTTTACAGCGACCTAATTCATGGTTTGCCACGACGCTGTATCACTAGACGGTTATTCCAACGCATCACGTTGCAGAAAAGATCGTAGAAGAGGATGTACCTCACTTTTCTTTTGTAATGGTGCTGTATATACTTATCTTCAAGAGTTATTTATCCACGGTACACGATGTCTATAAAGTTCTGGTGCTTAAATCAAATTGCTTAATTACATTAGTATTGTACAGGCCTCTCTTCGCAAATATGATCAACTTTTTTAATATAATTCAATGGGGGCGAAATGCGATAACATCCGTGTGTAGATTTAGGTACGCGTTAAAGAACCCCAGGCGGTCCAAATTATTCCAGAGTCCCCCACTACGGCGTGCCTCATAATCAGATCGCACGTAAAATCTCATAATTTCTTTAAACCTGTGTCACATCTGGTGAAGTTATAGTTGCGAAAATGTAATTACGGCATCGAAAACAATAACTAAAAATAGTGAAAGTAGTACTCATTTGTATTTCACGAATTTTTCTATGCTCTGATCTTATTTCGGGTATGCAAGCTTCTGATCTCCGTGACCATCTTCGATTGTTTGTTATTCTACCGGTCCATAAACATGTATTAAATGCTTCAAGACATCATTATTGTTATAGAAAATTTAATAAGTAAGCAATGGGCTATTTTTACGAATCAACGCTTCAGTAAGAGTGGTGCGGTAGTCCGCAAGAGTCTACCTAGTGGACTGTCCATTTCAGCGACCGTTGATTCGCTGCTGCTTGACGTGCAGGAAGGAGACTGGCTGGCAATCTTCCTGCGCGTCAAGCTGCAGCGAATCAACGGTCGCATAAATGGCGAAATGGACAGTCCACTACATAGACTCTTACAGAATACCGCCCCTGGTCTGAAGTTTGCATGGAAACGAACCGCAGCTTTCGTTAAGATATATCACTGAAACTATTTTTGCAACGTACGAAATTGGCGTCCCACTGACCCTTCGTACAAAACACGAAATTCAGATAAAGCCCTTGGTAAACATGGCAATATATAAATCAATTCTTGAGAAAAACAAACTTTTTGCCACGTTTGCACAAAGTAGAAATTTAAAAAAACGAGATCAAAATGAATGGAATGGTCCATAGCGTAGCCTCTTTGTCAAATACGTTTATTGATTAGTGTCTAGTTGCATGTGCTACTGAAAATATCGCCCCTATCTACCTAATTGTTCGCGAAGATAACTCTTTTTCGAGCCAACGACACCTTGTGTGTTGGCGAATATCCCCACTAAAAAATAGGTACGCAACTGCCACAACCCGTGGGAGGAACTCACAGAAGTGCACAAACAAGCAAGACTGCAAGACTTAAATTTACTTCCACCGGTCGAAGCATGCTACTTCGGTTCGGTTGCGATGCGGAGACAATGGGGAGAATGAACGGCAAATCTAGACACCCAACGCACATACGAGACTCATTCTCAGTGGAACCAATAATGCCCCGCTGTGTGCATCAAAGCTTTCATAAGGAAAGAGGACGGGCAAGAGCAAGAGGACTCCACAACAAATTTTCTGTAGACTCGAAAACAAGTTATACGGCCAAAGTAGCCAAGGATACCTGCTATCGCAATTACCATAATTAATACCCAAGGCGAAGAAAAGGTCGCTGCCACGATACTCGCAAGAGATCCGGATACGGCCGAAGAGGTGGCAATAGCACCGGCCATCTCCTCATGCACCGAAATGCCATAATACTGATCGACTCGCAATCTGCGTGTCGTAATTTCCATAAAGGCAGGATATCCACCGAAGCTCTCAAAATACTACACGAAATATCGAAACGCACGTAGGTCCCCGAGACCTACGTCATGTGGACCCCTGGCCACGAGTCACTGGCGGGAAACGAAGTGAGAATCTCGGCAGCCTGAGATCGTACGAGTCGGGCATTCCTACCAGAGGGGTTCCGAAAGACGACGAGGTCCGAGGATATTCCTAAGAAATATACGGATATCCTGCAGCATTGAGAAGAAGACGAATAAGTGTGGAACGATTGTCCTTGTTCTGTGGTTCTTAAAAGTTGTGCGACTTTTGGATATCAGGAGCTTCCCCGAAGACGTCGCCCTCCGGAATGGGGGACGGAGGACCTCCGCGCCCTCCTGACAAGGCGAGTCCCGCGGCGGTAGACCTGTCCGTGGGAAACCGCGACATCACCGACTATAGGCTTCCCGATTCATCTGACAGCTCAACAGCGGCAGAGATGGAATCGGACAGTGATTACACGCTAGTGCAATCACGCCACTTGAAGCGCAAGCTTCGCCGTACGTCAGCGGGCAGTGATTCTACTCATAAAAGCAGATGCGACGAACGGGTCTTCTCCATGGGCTACAGCCCAACTACAGAAGGAACGAATTTCAATTCGTTGAACAGACAATCGCTGACTAAATACTTCGATCGAATAGCCTCAGGACATGTGAGAAAGATCCGCATTAATGCTCGGAAGAACAATCTGACGGTGGACGTGAGTTCTCAGGCAGTATTTCAGCGCTTAGTAAGGACGAGGACAAAGAAGGAGACGTTCGAACACACAAGCGCTACTTACAACAATGAGCTCAGCAGTTTTTACTTTGGGACCCCTTCCTGTATACTAGTCTATGTACTAATTTAATTATCAATAAAATGAATTGAATTGAAGTTTATTGCCTTGACCACGCCGAACAATATAGTGCCATGGAAGTACGTCACCGACCACGTGAGCCACATTGCTCGCGGAGAGCAGGGTGACAAAACAGGGCGTGCAAACAGCAATTAAAATTTACTATTCAGTAGACTTTCATTGCTGTTTGCACGCCCTGTTTTGTCACCCTGCTCCCCGCGAGCAATGTGGCTCACGTGGTCGGTGACGTACTTCCATGGCACTATATTGTTCGGCGTGGTCAAGGCAATAAACTTCATTGTTGTAAGTAGCGCATAGTGTGTTCGAACGTCTCCTTCTTTGTCCTCGTCCTTACTAAGCGCTGAAATACTGCCTTCATGATGAACCAACAAGCCCATCTTGCCACTCTAGTTCTCAGGCAGTATTGGAGGCTTTGAAAGCCATTCAAGTGGTTGGCAACATCCCGGTTCCCTCATTCCTAGCGTACGTTAACGATACCTGCACTGGTGCTGTATCAGATGTGGATATTGACATCAAGGATGAAGGCCTACGATCTCTTCTATCGTCGACAGTGCGAATACACGACATCCACCGATTCGGCCGCTCCCGGTGCATCAGGTTGGTCTTCGAGTCAGAGAGAGAGAGAGAGAATAAACTTTAATAAGAAGAGCACGTGAGCGTAGATAGCTCCTCCGCTCTGCAGTGGGTGGTCCCCTCAGTCCAGGAGTCCAGCGGCCTTAGCTGCCCTTCTCGCTCGATGGACCAGGTTGAGCTGATCCGTCGAGTGGGAGCTGGGCAGCGCTGCCTCCCATTGCCGTGTGGTGGGGTGTGTTATGGAAGTGTTGCAGATTGATCACAGTGTGGAAATTTATGGGAATACAGCGCAGGGTGTATGGCGTGGTAAAGACTCAAATGTGGATATGTGTTTGTTTGGAGTTTTCGCCATATTACGGCTTCCTCTCGCGTCAGAGCATTATGAGGTGGGGGTAGTGCTCTTCGTGAAAAGCGATAGTGTTGTAGGATGTGAGTGTAGGTTAATGGTATGGGCTCTGGTTGGAACTGCTCGGCGCGGTCATCTCGCGGCTCCCCGTGTGCATGCGCTCGGGCGTAGGCATCTGCCTGCTGATTGCCGCGTAAGGACTCATGCCCCGGAGTCCACACGATTTGTATGTATGGTGGCAGCTGGTGCGCTCCATTCAGAATGCGATGTGCAGCCCTGGAAATTTTGGCCCTGGAGTAATTTCTGCATGCCGTCTGAGAATCCGTCAGAACTATAACGCAATCCCACTGCGGTCTCGTCGTGATGGCTAACGCTATCGCTAGTTCCTCTGCCTCCGCAGCGCTCACTCCGGAAACCGACGATGCATTTATTTCGGTCCCGTGAATGTCGACTACGCTGGTGACGAATGCGGTGCTTCTTGCGGTGCTGGCCGCGTCTGCGTACAAGACATTGGGGTGGTTTCCATACTTTCTCGCGAGCGCCTGCGCTCGGGCTTGTCTCCGTCCGATGTGGAAGTTTGGGTGCATGTTCCTGGGAATCGGTGAGACGTGCTTAGTTTCTTGTATTCGTGTTGGGATTTTGGTCAGTGCGCTGGTCTTCCAAGACGCAGCGTCCCGCTATTGTGCGTAGTAGTCTTTCCTTCTGGCTTACCAGGTGGACCTCTATGATTTCCCGTGCGCTGTTGTACACCCCTGTCTCCTCGAGGCGAAAAGTAGCCGTTCCGGGTGGGAGTCCGAGCGCTTGCTTAGAGTCAGACTCTTTGCCAGCATCGGTCAAAGTTGGTTATGTGAGGCGCTCGGTGCGTTCATATGTGCTACGACCGTTACAGTGTCACAAGTGTTTCAAACTGGGCCACGTGACTGCTGTGTGTAAGAACACTACGTCGTGCCGTAGATGTGGTGGTGCTCATCAGGTAGACTCCTGTGAGACTGGCGCCATGAAATGTGCAAATTGCTCCGGAGACCATGAAGCGACATCCAAGGAATGCCCCAAAATGGCAGAGGAGAGACAAATTATGAGAAAAATGGTGAGAGAGAACTCCAAGCACAAGGGGGCGGTCAATTCCGTACGCAAGAAAAGGCGCCGGTTGCTGCAACGGCGTCACCGCTCCCAGAGCAAGTCCCGGGGGAAAAGAGGCACTTCCTTTGAGTACTTGGACGCAAAACGTGCCACAGAGAGAGAAAGGCCGGCACACACAAGATGCGCCTCCCCGAGTACCTCCGCGCCCGTCAAGGAATGAAGCGTCATCCAATGTGCATCCAACCGCTTCGGCTGTAACGTGGCCTTCGCTATACCACAAAGGGCTTCAGGTGGTGATACTCCTTCGGTGCTCCCCAAGAGCCGGCAGGGTAATGAAAGGCTTGAAAATGAAAGATGATAGACATGCTTAAACAGCTAGTAAACACTAGGCGTATATTGATCTCCGGATTAGCAACGCCAACTGCACTATCTGTCGTGAAGGCGTTCGATGCTATGGAGCCGCTATTAGCGGCTCTAAAATAAGGGTGCCAATCATGGCTCTCACGATAAAACATTGGGCGTTGGAACAGAAGACGTATCATTCTGTTAAAATGCAATGGAACGCTTGAGGCCTATGCGGCCGCATGTCTGACTTTAGGCAATGGGTTTTCAAATACAGCTTCCCAGTGATCGTGATATGCGAGCCAAATCTCATGTCGGAATTTCGCCTTTCCGGATACGTTAAGCTCTGATCACGTGAAGATGGACACAATAGCAAAGTGTTAATGTTTATACGCAGCGAGATGTTTGTTCTGCCCATGATCACTCCGCATGACAGAAATTAATATGTGCGTGTGACACTACAGCATAAACTGCATGTGTTTTCGATTATCGGCGCCTACATACCTCCTAGACAAAGACTTGACCTCTCCTATCTATCTACTGTGTTACAAGGTTGCCCAGGCCCTCATGTTGTTATTGGAGACTTCAATGCTTATCATCCTTACTGGGGAAGTGCCGCAATGAACTGTCGGGGTACGAACTTGATGGACTTCATAGACACTGAAGGTCTGACTGTCATCAACGATGGGTCTCCCATTTACATCCGCGGCAGTACCTACAGAAGTTTCTTAGACCTCACAATTGTATCTCAGAGCCTCCTGCCCTCAGTCAGCTGGTGCTTGGACCTAGAAACGCATGGGAGCGATCATATGCCAACATATGCGCAGATGAAGTTGTTTGTGCAATCAACTGCATCTACTGTATGCTGCACTGATTGTTCCACATTCTGTACAAGTGTCGAAGAGAATTGGGGAGACATCACTTCACCATCTGATATAGAAGACATTATTGTATCGTCAGTGCAGAAGACAACAAAATTTATCAGTGCACCTACATCCGGAACGGCTATTGATATTGACTATGAACGGCTCCGCGCGATCCATCGTAGAGCGGAAAGGAAGGTTAGGCGAACTCAATCATCATTAGACCTTGTCTTATGTCGACGAGGTCAACGAAAAATATGGCGTCACCTTCAAAAAATGGGACAACGACGGTGCAGGACCTTCTGTTCGTATCTGGATCCTCGAAAGCCACTTTCTAGGATCTGGCAGATAGTACGAAGCCTTCGTGCCCCTCCTCAGCAGAAACACCTTTTCCGTGCTCTAGGCCTTCACCAATCTCTGACGGAAGTGCAGGTTGCCGAAGACTTCTGTAAGAGCGTCACCCGTACCGATATTTCAACATGTCCAACATTGGATCAACCCGGGTCACTTTCTAAAGATGCTCGTCTTGACCTTCCTTTCACGATTCCCGCATTGGAAGCCGTACTAGATGCTTCGAGACGATCTTCTGCACCTGGACCTGACGGTGTTTCATATACTGCTCTGTGCCACCTCGGTGTGGAAGGTCGGAAAGTCCTGCTGTCGTACCATAACGCCACGTGGTCATCCAGTACAGTCCCGAAGCAGTGGAAAACCAGCCCTTTGGTAGCCCTCCTAAATCCAGGAAAATCGCCTTACGAAATGTTATCTTACGGGTCAGTAGCTTTAGCTAGCTGTGTCGGTAAGGTGATGGAACGAATGGTGCTCACTAGATTAGAATGGTTGTTCATGGAAGAGAATCAGCTTTATCCTGAAATGATGACTGGATTTAGACGTGGACTTTCTGAAATAGATGGGGTCATTGATCTCGTGTCCACGATAGAACACGAAAAAAAGCGACACCGACTTGTAGGAGCAGTTTTCTTGGACATAAAAGGAGCCTATGGCAATCTACTGCACGAAGCCATTCTTGATGCCCTCAGTAATTTGGGCATCGGCGGCCGTCTCTACATGTGGATTGAAAGTTACCTAGATGGTCGCACAGTCATGTCCACGACTGATGGCAAAACGAGAAGACACGTTGTGGTCCGTGGAGGGCCCCAAGGAGGAGTGCTCAGCCCGACACTTTTCAATGTTGCACTTATTGGCCTTGCGGAAATGATTCCTGATACAGTACGCATCAGGACCTACGCAGACGAAATATGCATATGGGCGTCCGCAGTCACGCGGCCGCAAATTCGTGCAAGATTGCAGTGAGCTGTTTCTTTAACGTCTCAGTACCTGCAGTGCCAAGGGCTGCTACTGGCCCCGGATAAGTGCGCTGCGACAGCCTTCACAAGGAAGCTTATGGGTTGGTATCCAAATACCATCCCATATGTGACCCACCACAGATACCTCGGCGTTGTCATTGACCGTGGTGTTTCATAGTCGAAGCAAGTGGCAATGTTAAACTAAAAATAACTGGGCTTGCTCATGTTTTTCGCTTTATGGCCGGTATGAAGTGGGGTCCATCTGAGCATGCGCTACTCCGGCTCTACCAGGCTCTCTACGTCGGATACAATCGGTATAGCCTGCCAGTTTTATCGGGTATGAGCCGGTCATGTTTGCGTACGCTGGAAAGTGCCCAGGCACAGATGCTGAAAAACATGTCTCGGTGTTCCACGTTGCACCTCAACCTACGGAACAATTGAGGAGGCTCGCGTCACCCCTTTACCTGTCTATCTACGATGCGAACCTCTTAGAGAATTCCTGCGACTGCTGTGCCGTCATGGATGCCACCCCTTATCCACACTTCCTGACATACGGCCGGACTCCACTTTTTCAAGAGCCATTAAATGGCAAGAATCTGCCATACCATCCTACTTTGCCCCTAGTGACCTTCCACGTATGCCCCCTCGGGTAATGTCCAAAATACGGGTACGTCTATATATTCCCGGAATTTCTAAAAATCTCGAATACCTACCGTCGGCCTCAGACATTTAACACTTCTATATATGTCGAAAGAATATGACGCCTCGGTGAATGTGTATACAGACGGATCGGTCTCGTCGTATGCGTCTGGTGCGGATTTCGTCGTGCCTGGGAATCAAGTCATTCGACGGTTTCGTCTCTGTAACAAGACGATTAAAACATCTGCGAAACTAGTGGTAATCAGAGAGGCCGTTCCATATATTTCGCGACAGCCTTCTCAAGTATGGACAGTATTCAGTGACGCAAAATCGGCTCTGCCACTACTTAGAGTGGTGTTGAAAGAATACGGAGTGTTGGCTCTTCAAACTGCCGAGCTATACACTTTAGCGCAAGAAAACGGCCACCACATCACATTTCAGTGGATTCCCAGTCACTGTGGTATACACGGCAACGAACTGGCCGATGGCGATGCTAAGGAAGCACTCGAAGAACCAGAGTCAATGCTTGCAATTCCTTTTTCAAGAGTGGACGGCAACTGCCTCCTCTGCAGTGTCATCCGAAAAGCGACAGAAAATCACTGGGACAATCCGGATAATCGACACAGACGACTACAGAGATTGGAGCCTAGCATGAAATTTCGGCTACCACCGAAAATTCAACGCAGCTGTACCAGTCTCTGCACAGACTTAGGCTGGGGGTAGCGTTTACGCGCGGATACGTGCACCTCATGCGACGCACCGAGTCTCCAGACTGTGAGTTGTGCCATGTAAATGAGACTATAGGTCATGTGCTTTGTGACTGCTCTATGTACGTGGAAGAGCGCCAAAGGTGGAAAAATGACCTTACGCGTCTCGACAGCCCACCATTATCGGAGGACGTTATTTTAGGCCCTTGGCCAGACGTTCAATCGAGTTTCAAGGCCATCCAGGCGTTACTGAACTTTCTAAAAAGTACGGGCCTGGACTGTAGGCTTTGAGCATGCCGAATTGCTTGCCATATGTTTTACATCCTCCTTCTCTCGTCACCGTCACCCATCATGCGCCTCTTTATTCCCTGTTTCTTTCCCTCTTCCCCTTCACCCAACGCCGAGTAGCTGGCTAGAGGAATTTTCCTCAGGCCGACCTCTCTGCATTTCGCATCATTAAACTTCTCTATCTTCTTTCTCTCCTGCAGCATTATAAATTTGAAAGAAGGGTATACCACTTTTCGCAGGTCAAACTAACCCGAGAAGAGACAGTCGCTCTGTAGCGTCTCCAAACAAATTCCTATGTACACGCAATTTTAATGAATATACGGCACAAAGCCGATTCCCATACCGTTTCCGGAGGGTGTGGGCCCTGGACAGCTTTGCTCACATGGTGATGGGGTATCCTAGTCTAGCAGAACTCAAACATAAGAACACAAAGACGAAAAACGAAGAACCGAAGACAGACAAATACCGCCAAGAATCGTGGGAAGCCATTCTCGCGGCCCCAGACTTGGAGGACCAGCGCAAGCTGGTGACCAGGCCTAGGAAGCCGCAAAGGGCAATGGATACCTGCGTTGAGGACGCCACCTCTCTTTGGTGAAGAAAGAAGCACTCTTTCTCACTGCCTTGAGCTTATTAAAAATGTATTCTCTGTATATCTACTTGAACTGGCGATAATAAAGCGGATGCAGTGAAAAACTATACCTCACGCAGTTGCCCCCATCTTGGCAAACACATGTAACGTAATGATGAAAAAGGGGATGTTTCCGAAGCAGGTAACAACTACAACAGTGGGTGCCATTTACAAGGGCGTGAGTCACAATGATCCTAACCCTCTATTGACGAGTTTTGCCTACAGGCAACTTACCAGAGAAAAAGTCTTTTTTCTTGCCGTGTTTACCTATTGAGTACGAAGTTTCTAGCTAAATGTCTTCGACACACACTGAATGAGAGGCAGCAAGCGTCATTTGCTTGTTTAGAGCAGGAATACTGGACGAGGAAAAGAAGTTCGGCATGCGACCCACTGTCTATTGAAAGCACGGTCAGAGGAGTCAGGGCGATGCAAGATATCCAGCTGCAGTCGTGTTAGAGCTGTGATGTAAGGCAAATGAAATGTACACCTACGGTTCGCATATAATGCGAGCTGTCTATAAAAATTGCAAACGCAGCCTAAGGCCGCTTGGGGTGAAGCTCACTTCCAGTTTACTGCCGGGAGTTTTCCCCCTATTCCTTAAAAAAATTCCGAAAACTTTTTCTATTTGTTGGTTATGCTTATTCTTGGTGTGTTTTGCACGTTTAGATAGGAAATAAACATTTTTATGCGTATTTGTATGTCTTGTCAACAAAGGGTTAATAATTGCCGTCCAATTTCAGTCTTGTGTTTTTTATTGCAGAAAATGATTCATTTTCTGCAAATTAACATTATTTCTAGATATTAAAAAGTGCTTGATTCTCAGCCGAAAATATTAGGTAAGTTTTCCTTTTATGGAATAACAGATATTGCGGTGGGGCTGCAGTAATAGCTACTGATCGTCTAGAATACAGTGCACAGTTTTAAGTGGTATCCCCTCTACTTTTGGTCCAATATGGTTAGTTGGTCCACAGGGCTCCATTTTAGGGTCATTTCTTTTCCTAGTTTATATTAATGATATTATCAATACACCTAGTTCAGCTTATATACGAATAGTTCTGTATGCAGATGACCCTAATGTATTTTTCTCCGCTCACGACTTCTTGGCGCAAACAAATATTTATTTCAACTATCATTATGGATAAACGCGAATGAGCTCATGCACACGTTCCCAAGTAAAATGCTGTATAAAGAAGTTATGGATGTATTAGGTCAAACACACAACTTCGACCTATTTTATCCTTAAACTGGCATAATATTTATTTATTATTGAGTATTCTGTGTTGTTTCTTATCCTAGGTCTAACAAGAAAACTTGTGAATTTGAAATATTGATATAGTGCACAAACTTGTGGAAATTTGCTTTCTCTATGATTCTAATTCTGTCATACCAGGAAGTTTGTTAGCGTCTCAAATGCGCTGTTTGTCACCACCGGGAGGTTAGGCCTCGTCAGCCACACACAGCCTCCCTCCTGATGTGGCAATGTACGTATGTTTGGATGCTGTATGTGAAAAGTGAATCTCGCAATAAACTTTCAAGGTTGTATTGCCCTTATGATTTCATCATTGTTGGGTGAGAAAATGTGATGATATTAGTTGTAATTTGAGGAATGTGCAGGATTACGATGTTGTTCATGCAGCTTTCCACTCATGCTAATGATCACATAAGACAAGGTGCAGCGCTAACTAGAGGAACGCGTAGAAAAGAGAATGTGTGTTGTGATCGCATGGGAGCAGCGCTTGTGTTGGGATCATCTTCGTCCTCGTCTAGTAAGCGTTGCTGCTTGTCAAATATGAACTTCTACCAACTGGCCCATGTTTATTTACTATTGCATGTTAATGATATCTGCACACGATGAGTGTTACTTGTAAGGTGATTGTTAATTTTAACGCGGTAGCGTTAAGGACCCCTTGTCGCCGAAAATCCGTAGTCGGTGTCTGCGGAGTTTTCGTGAGTAAGTGTTTCCGTGTATATTTAGGTATATGTATACGCCACACCTTGCTATATGACTTGCGGTGTATGCGGGTGATTTTGCCATGCCATTCTATCACATACCTTGCCCTGCATTCTTGACAAAGTTATTGTTCGGAATTTTGGGACTGATAGCCCACAAACAAATGTCATTAAACAAAACACCGACACCAATGTTAAATATTCTGAGACTAAAGTATTAAAACTACGAAACAATAACAGAAACCTGAAAATATAGTAATTTTCTTGGCGCGGCTCTGCAGCACCGCCGCGACCAGCCCACGGCAGAGGCCGCGTTTCTAGCAGAAAGCTCGCCTTCGTGCATAGCGTTCGCCGCCAGCGTTTCCCGGTAAACATTACGGTTGCGTAAGCTGCAGCTGCCGGGAGACGTGCAAATCAGTCAAGGATCTTTGAATGCTATCGCGTTCCACTCTTATTTTAGGATTGGAACGATTAAGACGAAGCTTAATCGTCCTCCATGTTATTAGCGCGATAGCGTTAAGGGCCCCGAGTCACAGAAAATCTGGTGTCGGCATCCGTAACTGGTGGCGTTTTCCGTCCGAACAAATCCTCCCGAACCACAACCACGCAGGACCTCCGTGTGGTGCTTAGGCGTTACTGAATAAATTGAATTTCTCAAAGTAAAATGCGTCAGAAAATTCGTAAAGTACGACTTATGCACAACCTTCAGTTATGATAGCGTCTTATTGTGCTATTTCGATATACGAAAAAAGATAATTCTATTACGCTGTGACGCGGAAACTCAAACACAAACCCCATTTTGCTTGCTTACGGGATATGAACAGCTGATTAGTCACTGCTTGTATCCTCTGCCTTACTTGGGTACGAGCCATTGGTCTGCCCTGCACAGCCGCCACGACCGGCCCACCATTGTTTTCAATTTAGCCCCGCGTCGCAGAAAAAAAAAAAAAAAGATCGCTGTCGGTGTCGGCGTCAACGTGGCCCGATAACGCTATCGCGTTCCACTCTTAATGGCGTCCCCGAGTTTAAAAAATATTTTATATACACGGTTGTCCCCAAATTTAACAACATTTTCTCACTGTAGCCGAAGGGTAGCTAATACCCTCGATGCCGGTTGTCGCACGTACTACACCATACTATGCCAGCTGAGAAATTTTTAAACAAAGGAGCTACTTTGCAAACTCCAATTGGCCAAGCAGCGTCCTTGAGTACATTTCTGACTACACCACTGCGTTGCTTTATTTTGGGCCTCGAGGCTGAAAATTCGTCTTTGACGTCCCATGTGGGATGTCAAAAGCCAATGTTCGTGTATCAATTTCTCTTCTCTCATTGTAATCTTTTATTGCGATAGCAATTATATGGACACTCAAAAGCAGATTTCTGCCGTCGGCGTCGCCGTCGCCGTGAGGTTCCGTATGACGTCAATGGAGATATGAAATCGTCGCCGCGCGCCGAACGCTGTACGTGCGAGTGAAAGGGCGCGAGGGGCGCGCGTTTTCACGGGGAGTGAACGCACGGCGGAGAACAAACGCACGTTCTGCGCCGTGCTCCCTTAAGGGCTGCAGAAGTAGGCGTCTCTTTCCTCCTTTAATATCACCATATATGTAGAGCAAACGCGCCTTCTTCCGACGCGCTCATTGAAATTCTACCTAATAAAAGAGCAGATCAATCTCTTTTCGTTCTAAATTTGTATAGTCCCCCAAAAGACAAAAGTCCATCCGCATCCAAATTGATGATCAACGCCTATAAGCACGCCCATAAAGCACCACTCGTAGTGCTGGGCGATTTTAACGCCCGGCACTCAGCCTGGGGCTACCCAAAGGGGGAAAATAAAGGCAACAAGATTTGGGAAACAGCACAAGGCTACGGTTTCACCCTTCTAAACGACCCGGAGCGCCCCACACGCATTGGCAATAGTGTGAGTCGAAACACGTCCCCCGACCTAGCCTTCGTCAAAACATTGCAAAAACCACATGGGAGAATACTGAAATGAACGTGGGAAGTGATCACTACATTCTAACTATCACGGCCTTTCTAAAGGGCTACAGGAAACGTAAACTTACTATCCTGCATACCAGGTGGGACGCTTTTCGTCAAGTTCGCGATAAACGAACTCCCGCACCCATCTCTAACCTCGAAGAGCTCGAAGAATGGGTCGATACCATACTTCAAGACGCCAGTAATGCAACCATAGAGACGGAAATGGAAGATGACGGCCCCACTCCGGACTCGAGAGTAATTCACTTATGGGAAGCACAGAAGAGCATACAAAAGCGATGGTCGTCACAAAAACATAACAAAATCCTTCGCAAAAAGCTCGTAAAATTAGACAGGGAAATTGAACAGCACTGCCAGTTCCTTAGTCAGGAACACTGGCATCAGCTTTGCGATCGAATGAACGGACAGTTGGGCAATAAAAACGCATGGTTCCTGCTTAGGCACTTAATGGACCCAAATCAAACCAAGTCTGCATCACGGAAAAACATGCAAAAAATTATTCATTCCTTCCCCGGAGATGACGACACTCTCATTAAAGAATTGAAAGATCGCTACTTCAACGTCGACAAAGACTTCCCAGTCTCAAATACCTACACAGGGCAAGAAAATGAAGCCCTCGATAAAGACATTCAGGAGGCTGAAGTCCTAGCTGTTCTTAATAGCATAAAGACCACAGCTGCAGCCGGTAAAGACGGGGTCACAAATAAGATGCTCAGAAACCTAGATGACCATTCAATCATAGAAATTACGAAGTTATTCAACATTCATTGGAAAGCTGGCACCATCCCTCCCAGCTGGAAGCACGCAAAAGTCATTTTTATACCGAAACCGGGCAAAAAGCTCGAGTTAGGAAACTTAAGACCAATTTCCTTGACCTCTTGCTTAGGAAAAGTCATGGAGCATGTTATACTCACGAGGCTAAACGAATACACTGAGACGGAGGGGCTATTCCCTCACACGATGGTGGGATTTAGGCCCAATCTTTCCACACAGCACACCATGTGGCAATTACAGCACGACATCCTGTAGAGCCACAAGGACCATACTAGTGCTAGACGTAAGCAAGGCCTTTGACGGTGTTACGCATCGTTCAATCCTAACTAGCCTGAACCAGATGAACGTGGGGAAACGCAGTTTCGCATATATCTCAAACTTCCTCAGGGAAAGAACTGCAGAAATTAATCTGGGCGACCTTAAGAGCGAACGCTTCACCTTACGAACACGAGGAGCCCCGCAAGGAGCAGTTCTCTCACCTTTCCTTTTTAACATTACCATGAGAAACTTGCCACCCCTCTTAGATGCAATACCCCACGTTAGCCATTCAATATATGCAGACGACATAACAATCTGGACAAACACTGGCTCAAATGGCGAAATCACAGATGCACTGCAAACGGCTGCAGACACGGTCCAAAATTACGTTAAACTAAACGGGTTAACATGCTCTTCCAAGAAATCCGAACTACTAATTATCAGAAAAAGAACAGACAAAACAGACAGCCAACAGCAGGCCTCCACAATAGCGGTTCGAATGGAGTCTGGCCCGGTCCCGCCTGTGCTGACCATCCGGGTGCTGGGAATGCTCATACAACCCAACACCCGCAACGCACAGGCTATAGCCGGGCTGCAATCGACGATCCGACAAATGTGCGGATTGATAAAAATAATCGCAACAAGACACACAGGCATGAGGGAGGAGGACCTATGTCGGCTGATTCAGGCCTTTCTGATCAGTCGCATAGTGCATTCCCTCCCTTACTGCCACCTAAGGCGAGCGGATAAGGACAAAATTATCGCCTTAATCCGTCTAGCATACAAAACAGCGTTGGGGCTACCAAAATATACTAATTCGGACAAACTATTGAATTTAGGAATACACAACACTATAGAAGAACTAATCGAGGCGCACAAAACGGCCGAGATTTTCCGCCTGTCCGGTACACAGGCCGGAAGGTACATACTAGACAAGATGGGCCTGAATCCCACAATCGCCTCTGTGGGACGAACCCCTTGCCACAAATCACAAGGCGGCAGCTAATCATTAAACCTATTCCTAAAAACATGCTCAGAGGAAGGCACGATAACCGTCGTACAGCCAGGGCAAAGCAGTTGTGGGATAAGTATAAAGACGACCACTCTGTTGCCTATGTGGATGCGACGGCGCAGGGTAACCGAAAATACGTTGTGAGCGTAGTGACCGGGAGCGGCCGCATATTAAACGCGGCCAGGGTGGAGGCCTTCTCCGCCCTTGAGGCGGAGGAGACCCTTACGAAAATGAATTTAGAGTTCCTTTAGAACTCCTAATGAGTTCCTATGAAGTCAAAAGGAACTCTATAGGAACTCGCGCTCTATAGAGTCGTCTGCATAGAATCTCTATACGAAGTCTAAAGCAACCTGTCTATAGAAACATGTCATTTCACACACAATAAAAGTGCAATAGAGGGTGTATTGACGTTATATGCACTGAATTCTATAAAGTATTCTTTAAAGAACGTCTTTAGAACTTCTAACGTGACCTCTCTATAGAATGGCTCTCCATTGGCTTTCTATAAATGCTCTATAGAGGGTGTATTGATATCTTATGTAGTAAATTCTATAGAGGAACGTTTATAGAGCGTTTTTAGCACTTTTAATGCGGCCTGTCTATAGACTGGCTCTCAATTAGCCCTCTACAAATGTTCTATAGAGGGTGTATTGATATCTTACGTACTCAATTCTATAGAAGAACGTTTATAGAAAGTTTTTTGCACTTCTAATGTGACCTGTCTATAGACAGGCTCTCCATTCGCTCTCGATAAACGTTCTATAGAGGGTGTGTCGATATCATATGTACTAAATTCTATAGAAGAATGCTTATAGAACGTTTTTAACACTTCTAATGCTGCCTGTCTATAGACTGGCTCTCCATTCGCCCTCTGTAAAAGTTCTATAGAGGTTGCATTTACATCGTATGTACTAAATTCTATAGAAGAATGTTTATAGAAAATTTCTAGCAGTTCTAATGTGGTCTGTCTATAGAGCGGCTCTCTATTCGCGCTCTTTAAGCATTCTTCAGGGTGTTTCACTTACCTTGTGCCAAACATAAAAAAATATGCAAATGCAACGTAGCTGGAGAGAACCAAGGTAATGTTTGCCGTCGCCCTCAGATGCTCAAATTATTTTTACATTCCGCCTAATTCGATAATCAGTCTTAATTAATTATTGAACTTCTCAAGTATTATAATTAGATAAAAATTATCAATGAGAAAATTGCAGCGCAACATGAAATACTCGCGACACATATTTCTGTTGCTCAATACACGCTGCATAAACGTCTTTAGAACTTCTAACGTGACCTCTCTATAGAATGGCTCTCCATTGGCTTTCTATAAATGCTCTATAGAGGGTGTATTGATATCTTATGTAGTAAATTCTATAGAGGAACGTTTATAGAGCGTTTTTAGCACTTTTAATGCGACCTGTCTATAGACTGGCTATAGTGTTGTTACGAGTGTGAAAGAATCCCGCGAATACACGCAAAGTGCCTCGAACGGCCAGTCGCGCGGCAATATTTCAGAAGTTGATTAATTATTTAAGACTAATTATCTAATTAGGGGGAATGCAAAAAATTATGTGAGTATCTCCAAGCGACGGCTAACAACATTACCTTGGTTTGGATAGTTCGGTGCAGCAACGTGGCATTTGCATATTTTTAAAGTTTGGCTCAAGTTACGTGAAACACCGTGTATGGAGGGTGTATTGACATCATATGTATTAAATTCTATAGAAGAATGTTATGGAATGTTTGTAGCACTTCTATTGTGGCTGCCTATAGACTGGCCCTCCATTCCCACTCTATAAGCGTTCTATAGTGTGTGTATTCACATATGCACTGAATTCTATAGAGGAACGTTTATAGGACGCTTAAAGAAGCTACCGTGCGGCCTTTCTATAGAATGGCTCTATATTTGCACTCTATAAAGGTTTCAATAGAAGGAATCGAATACTGCTGAATGATATCTCAAAGGGTCTTTTTAACTCGAAAAGACAACATTGCAACCATGCAATTTTTGTACTTGCAACAAATGATATGAAAAAAAAATTATATACGCTAGTTCAGAGCGAATTGGACAATCGTTCTCAGCAGAGAACGTACTGAGATATTGACACATAATAGTAAGATTCACGTACTGTAACACGTTTAGATATTTTGCTTTTTAGCTCGATGTACAGAGCTGTTGCTAAGCTCTTGTAAAATTACCACTCGCGCCAATTTCCAAGGAATAAAAAGCCTGATTATTTCAAACCCGTTTCATGGGTTTTTACTATCAAGCAAGAGCATCTTTATAATCACTGATGAAGGCGAACAAAACAAAAAGCGATATTACACAAAGTAACGTCAAGGAAGCGCATTGTGGTTTCTATCGCCGATGCAGGTGAATCACAAAGATGACCAAGGAACACTAAACAAAACTACGCGTAAGCAGCCGCGTCTATCTGCTGGAACGCAGTGACTGCAGCACTTGGCAGCAAACACACAGAACGCCGCCGCACATTTTGGCCTACGTCACTAAAATGCGACGCATGCACGCTGCAGAGACATGCGGTTTTTTCGAGGAATCTTCGTAGGTCGCACGATACACAGGGAAGGCACGAACGACATGAGTGCAATCCGCGCACGATAAACACACTGACACGAAAGCAAGATACGGACGACATGGGTATAACCTGCGCCACACGAGCAAAATTAAGAACCATCGCATATTTGTTGCTTTGCGACGGACAATTACAAAGTACACGCAAACATCGCACACTGCCATGTGTACCTCCGAGATTGTGTCAAAAATTTCGGGGCTACATTCAATGTTCAAGACAGCAGGAAGGTACTTAAAACGAAGTTACGGCCCAAGTAGCGCAGCTAACGGCTGCGGGAAATGTCATTTAGGCGCTTTAAGGCAGGTGATCGGAGTTCAAATCGTTCAAATCACGCCCCAGCCACGGATTTCTCAGGATCACATAAGCGGATCTTGAAGGCCATGCTTTGTTGGCTACTTGCGGCATAAGTGATTCAAAAGCAAGAATTGGTCATGGAATTTCTTCCTGCGCTAAATTGTAGTGTACAATATAGACTGGTCGATGGTTCCTTTTGTCTCGCAACATATATATACGTAATTGGGCACAAAATGGCACAAAAACGTGCTGTAGTGGTTATTATTGCTGGCATCACGGAGGCCATAACAGCCTCACAAGTATACAGACGGCGCTAGCGGCGCCGGTCCCACGCGGCCGGTAAAATAAGTCGTGTTGTTATTCCTCCGTCTTGAATGTGCCGGTCGGTAGTGCACGCTGCTTCGATGTGTTTGTTTGATCGTGTGTTTTTAGGTTTGCCGTAATGAAATGTGGTGTTCGTGTGCATGAAAGTGCCGGAAGGTAGCCTGCGTCTCGCTGCAAACTCGCCGTATGCGTGGCGCGCCAGGCAAATGTGGACCAACGATTTTCATGCCGTGGAGTGTGTTCCCTTTGTCTTGGGTGGTCGTGAAAAGTTTTGTGGACGTCGCGATGAAATAATGCGTATTATTAGCGTGCCTCAGCTCGTCCATTACGCAACGGCATGTATGCTGGATCAACATCGTCGACGCAGCACTGGCAACTCGGAGAGCTCTTTTCCATCTCATCGTACTGTTCGAAAGGTAAGCAATCGTAGTTGCTAACTACACGTGTGTTGTGCGTGCTTATCGTGTGCATAGAGTGCCTTGCGGACGTAGGAAATAGAACACCCACGGCAACAGTGAAATCTGTGCTGATGCTTGCGGCGCACTGGTTGTCAGAATTTAGTTACGCAAATTTGTTGCCACAATGCGGAATTGATAATTCTGATAAGCGTTTTCTTCTGCTGAGATAGATTACGTTCGGAAATCATCTTGTGCACCTGTGCGTGAGCTCCCGTTTTTCTGCTGCAGTTGCATAGTAACGATCCACCTGCCTCTTCACCGATTCTTTCAATGACGTTTCCTTGCTTATAAATGCTTCGACGTTGTGGGTAATCTCTGCTTACGAGGTTTTAGGCTTACGAGCAGCAGGAAAAAAATGTAAGTCAATCACAGCTTGCTACTTACTAGTATAGCTTTCTTTTCATGACAAGCTGTGCTGGCATAACTTTCACATAAATAAACATGGTAGGGGAAAGTTGCTTAATCTAAGTAATAAAAAAAAAACGACTCTCTAAAAAATTTTAAAATACATTGTAATGTGCAGTTGCGACGTGCCCAAAAATTTACTTTGATGAAGAGGACCATATTATCAAGCCATTCAATAATTTCAACCTTTTGCTCTCTTGCCATTATGTACTAGTGCAGACATTGTTTTTGTGACTATTTTAGGTGCTCCTTGCATGTGTTTACGATATGACAGCTTTATTGCTCCACTGCTATTAGCTAACACAACTCATTTTGTAGTGGCGAGACCTTGGCCAGCAACAGTGTCCACTAAAAGGAGGAGCCCCCAGAAATGCAGACCCCATACGAGTGCCTGCAGCAGCATGGCTGGATGTTCATGTCAGGTATGTATGAAATGTACATGTTCCAAAAAAGTTGGATCTTGGTATCATTCATGGTTCAGTTTAGCGACACATTAGTTTATGCAGTTTACTAAAGAGGATAAGTATTTATGCAACTGTATTCAACTTACTTACATGTGTGCGTAAAGATTATGCACACATTATCATGTTCTGTATAAAACTAGACCTAACATGTCCTGATGTTTAGTATTTTTTCCTGCATACATTGTTTGGCTGCAACATAAATTTTATTTTTGTTTAGTACACAGTATGTTTATCGCTTTTTAGTTTGGTTTTATTGTCTTAAAACTGTTTCCTATGCTGTTGCATTTATTTCCATATTTTTCCTGTTTGTGCTGCAAGCTCATGCAGTTACCTGTGCATGTAAGAATTTGTAGTGTAGTTTGCCACATATGTCACAAGTCTAAGCACGTAGTGTGCACACCATTGTTTATCATTAATATCTTCCCAGTTATTTCTGTGCTGTTCCCAGAAAAACTGTGTCTGGCAAATGCACATTTGATTAGCTTGAATTTGCTGAAAATAAATATGAAGGTCAGTATTCGCTCTGCTCAATTATTTCAGTAATAAATAGGCAGACTGATTTCGATCCCTTGTCATCTAGAAAGGATATCTTTTTTTCGTGCATTATTAATGAAAGCTCGCTCACACGTCTTTTTATTTATGTGGTATGCCTCACTGATTTCTCTAGTTAATTTTTCAGTGTGGGTGAACACAGATGAACAATCTTAATCCTACATTATGCCCTATTGTGACAATGCATGGCCAAGTAGGACAAGCATACTGGTCTTTTGAGTGAAATATGGTCATCTCTTAGGCACATGTTTAGGCACCGGCCAGTTTGCCCTATGTAAGTTTGACCACATGTGAAAGGAGTACAGTACACTACCTGTGACACGTAATGGACAAATTTGGTGGTATTTCTCACAGACGCAAGCCTCCCTTGCCTGCTTGCCTTTCTCAATTCGCTTGCGGGCTGCCATGCATATTCTGCCTGCTTTATTTTTCGCTAGAAATACATGTGCATAGCAGTGTACAAGTGAACTAAGAAAGGCACCCTGGCCAGGGAGACTTGCTTTATTAAAGATACCATTAAATTTGTATTGTGTCTGTCAGGGGTAGTGTTGTGTATTTCTGTGATCATATGCATATTTGGTGAAATGTACATGGCGCAGACTGGCCGGTGCCTCAACATGCGCCTAGGAGAGAAAATTATACGGACCAGGGGTTGAGCGATAAAGCCAATTTTTTCCTCTGCCTGTGAAAGCAATGCCAAATTGAGGACGGCAGTCCAAACTTGGCATTGCAAACTTTTCATTGCAAACAACCCTAAAAAAGTCTGATTGGTCCCCATCCAACAGATAGTTAAATGCATTGTTATCATGATTGCTCAAAATCTCAACTCCACGTGAGAAATTGAATACTCCCATATTACGCATAGCACATACGAACTATGGCGACCGGCAGATGTAATATTGTTTCACCTGCTGAACAATAGAAGCCAGTAGATCATTCTCTTCCAAAAATTTGTTTGCTATGCGTAGCGCGATGTCTATATAGGAGCCTTAGTTCATGGGTGTTCCTGCTTGCTTACATATGTTAAACTTAAAATGTGTTGTCATTACAAGATGACGTTAATGTGCGACTGGGCTGCTGTCTTTTGGAAACACTTTATTTTTGTCACTAGCAATGGCATGCTAGTGTCGGTGCATTGGCCTAGTTCTAGTGTCACAAAATCTTGGGAAGGGAAAATATTCTCAAAAGTGATTGCCTGAGAACTGTCCCTCTTCACGGAGATACTTCTGCTACTTTCTTGTTATAATTTTTTTTCTGAAATACTTAAATGAAACAGTGTAGTGCTACAACTATATACATATAAATATTTATACCACATTTGTAGATATATATATATATATATATTTGTGACATGTTTGCGCCTGGCTATTTATATTTATACCACATTATGGCTAAATGTTCATTACACCTTTTTAAAATGATTTTCAATTGTATTTTGCAGGCTTCACCGTGGCAGAGTACCAGGCGGAACCAACGAGGTTAAAAGCCAGCCTTTCCTCGCTGCTTTCCAGGAAGTGAAGTAGTGGGCGATCATGTAAGAATGAACTTGCAACATGTGAGCAGTAGCCAAAGCTTCATACAGGTCATGCTGGTGGTAAAAACTGGAATGCTGAGACAAACCACATTGTTTATCTATTTAAGTATTAAATAAATTACGTTTATTTGTTTATACCTCACTAAAGCCTTACATGCCTCCAGGAAGGAATTAGGTAAAATGGGAAAGCATTATTAAATCAAAGTAAACACGTCATTCAAAAAAGCATAATTCGCATAGCACAAGCATGATGTCACATTTTTTATTCAAGTGACGTTTCATACAAATCCACGAAAATTCCAAGAAATTAAGCTCTATTAAGTTAACGAGTCTTACTAAAAAAAACAGTGATATCACCGTTCTGTTAGTTGCACCTAATCCATAACTAAAGTTGGCGAAATTGACATATCATATACTGCTCTAAAATACAATCATTAATTTGTGAGTAGGACATGCAAAATGCTTATAAACATTGGAACATTTCACGCAAGCTGTAAATTCATATATCAAATTCCTTGACTTAAGACATAGCTGATCCAGTCTGCAGAACTGTGATATATGTTTTTATTGCAGAGTTGGGGATTATTAAACTTCATGCTTTTACTTTTCTTTAAACCTGCCTATTTTTAATAATTTTTACTTTAGGCTCTGAATTGAAATTCTTCCAACAACCGGTAGACCTTAACTTTCTCAAATGCTACAAATTTAATTCAAAATAGCCTTGTGGTTGTCTCAAAACCATTTAGGAATTTCACACATATTTAAGGAGGGACATCGGAGTTGGTCCTTAGCTAAAGCTCGAGGCCAATTCCGATTTGCAGAACAGAATTGTGCTTGCTAGTTTTTTTGTGAGTTATAGTTCTAAACATAAGTTTTTTTTTAATTGTGCAATTTTCAACCATTCTTAATAAAAATTGGTCTAAATGTAAATAACACCAATTAAAAATGTTTTAAATAAGAAATATCAAGTTTAGTCCTGTGGTTGCCAAGAAAAACGATTTCACTATTCACATGCGTAGGAGCTCCTGAGCTAAATCGTTTTCTTAGGTATTGGTGTGCGTCAGTCATGTTTGTATTTCCCAGCATAATTTTGGAATATTGAGCCTGATCTCAAAATTTGCCTTATAACAACATTCAAGCTTATTAAGCTTTGTACAATATATGATGCACTTCTCCAGGAGTACCACTGTTTGCTGCATTTTTACAAGGACTGCCAGTGTTCTTTTTACACTTCAAAATAGGCCAGAATGCTGTGTTTTATAAGTTTAGTGTGGTTTTGTGGAGCTGACGCAAAACATTGCAGTGCACATATATCTGTGCACATTGATATGAATATACTTTCAGGCTTTAGTATCCAACCGTTTAATGTGCATTGCTGGAACAGCAGGTTCTTCTGCAGTTTTAATGTGAAGCTTTCTTGTCTTAGACAAGCCTGCTTTTCTCAGATGTCAACTCCAGTCGAGTGTGCCACAAATGTTTTCCTGTTTCGTATGTTAGCACCACCAGCTTGATCCGTGAAGCGCATTGGCAGCTACAGTTTGTGTGTTGCAAGTTCTAGGCTGAAGCATGTATGCTGACTGTTCTAAAGTGTGTATGTAGTATGTATGATGCATGTATCTAGTCTGAAGTGCAATAAACGTTTAAAACAGGTCACTTTGTGGTTGTAGTGCGAATTATTTTTGCCACTGCATTTACTCTAATCGTTAATGCCTACAGTACAGTTCTCTAGAACCTCGGCAAAGTACAAGCACATTACAAACATCGACATAGGTTTTATAGAGATTTGTCTTTTGGGTCTGTAAAGCAACTGCAGAGAAATGTTCTAAAGAAATTTGTCTTTACAATCTTGAAAGGAACTCAATAGAAATGTTCTATAGAAATTTGTCTTTAGGATCTTTAAAAGAACTCTGTAGAAACGTTCTGTAGAAATTTGTCTTTACAATCTTGAAAGGAACTCAATAGAAATGTTCTATAGAAATTTGTCTTTAGGATCTTAAAAGGAACTCCGTAGAGATGTTTTATAGAAATTCCTCTTTACAATCTTAAAAGGAACTCCATAGAAATGTTCTATAGAAATTTGTCTTTAGGATCTTAAAAGGAACTCCGTAGAGATGTTCTATAGAAATTTGTCTTTAGGATCTTAAAAGGAACTCCGTAGGAATGTTCTATAGAATTCTGTCTTCAGAGTTCCTATAAGAATGCGGTGGCCAAATAACTGTTGGAACTCTATAGAAAAATTCTATAAGCAGTCAAAATAAACACAATAGAATTCTATCGAACAAGTTCAAAAGACTCTCTAAAAAAACACATTAAAAATTTTTGTAAGGGGATAGCTATCGCTCTAGCCATCACGAACGACCTCGTTCATACAATCGTTAGCGATTCCAAAAGCGCAATCTTAAATTACAGTAAAGGCACTGTTAGCAAAACTACACAGAAAATCTTAAACAATTATTACCACACTTTTTATCAAGCGGACAGACTTATTAATCTAGTATGGGTCCCCGCCCACTCAGGAAATCCTGGGAACGAGGAGGCGCACCGTATCGCCCGAGGGTTAACAAGCCGGGAGGCGCGCCGCTCTGACTCGGATTCTCTGAGTGAGGTGGTGACCACATATAATGAAATAACAAACTTTTATAAAGAAAGGAGGCGCACATACCCGGCGCCTCATCGGGACCTTACCAGAGCGCAGGCCACCGTCCTTCGCCAGCTTCAGATAGACTCTTTTCTGAGTCCGCACAGATTGGCGGTTATCACAAATGGGCAATTTAACCCCATATGTCAAAATTGTAACATGAACGAATTGGCAACACAAGACCACATTCTTTGGGGATGTAGGGGTTTTCCTCCCCCAAATACGCTCTTGCCAGCCCCCTCCAAACTTACCTGGGAGACCTTACTTAGGACTGCCGCCGATCTTAGGGAACAACTGAAAATCGTCACTTGGGCCGAGGGAGGCGCCCCCAACAGGGGCCACCCTGAGACCCCACCATGATTTTCAATAAAGATGCTGTAACCACCACCTTCCGACGCGCGAGAGGCCGTGGGGGAGGGGGAGAGAAGGGAGGCGACGTTTAGCTGCGGCACCAACTGCCTATTTATATCAGAGGCTCCGGCAACAGTCACCAACGCCGCACGCATCTTGAGCGAACGCGGGCAAAACGCCGACGGCGTCGACAACAGTTCTGCGTGTTGCCGGTGCTGCTGCATGTCCAAGTTTATACAGCTGATAAAGCTAATATCGTTAGTCCGTATAGCTCTCTACAAATTTCCTATCGCAATTGATGCTTCGCCTTTCTGGTGAAACTGCGACAACTTTTTTACCACTTGTTCATTTTGATTTCTTCAGCAAGGTGAGACAGTCGACCATAATTTTAGAGTTGAAGTGCCCAAGCGGTTGCGTGATGCAGTTTAGAGAAAACGTCTCAGCATGTAGAACGGAGGCCAGTGGCTTACGCACCGCAACAACGAGTGCGTCAACAAAGCGCTGAGTGGGCGGCACTTCCTGATGCAAACGGGATGAAAACGCTGTCTTCGCTAGCACATTTTATCCCCGCCTTTTGCCTTTCTGGCTTCTTATCTCCAATGCTGAAAAAAGAGCTAAAGAGAGTTTTTTGAAAACGTCGACGAGATAAAATGAAAACGACGGAAGCGAGGGTCATCAATTTGAGAGAATTACGTAATTACGTCATAGTTTTGAACAATGCATAAAGTAGGAAGAAAGTCCATTGTGTCCTTGAGAGTGTACTTCGAAGATGAATATTGCTGTGAAATGTATGAAGAAATCTGCGAATCGAAGAATTCTCGCTACTTTTGGGCCTCCCCCTGTAATATTGCTACATGCATATTGCTTGTTTCCTTTGGAGAATGCCGACGTTCGCCGTGACGAAGAACTGCTCCGGACTCTCGAGCTATTGGGTGAACTGGCCAGTGCTGCAGTTGTTTTTAGAAATATACTTTGTAAATAGTCTTCAGTGTTCAACCCGTTGATCGCATAACAATATTATATGTGAAACACCTAGTGGAACGCATCTCTACTTGCCGTGGTCTGCCCAGCAACTAGCTCATGATAGAATTGTCCTTCCTGCTTGCGCTTTCGTGACACCAGTTGGTCCTAATAGCCCTTAAAGCTTACATGCTAAGAAGTGTTGCTTAATCAACCGCGTGTAGCCAACTCTGTCTTGATTGTGCTGCTTTAGCAGACGAGTTCCACAGAGAGCGCTGTCGAAAGACAGTGGCAATCCTTAAGATAGTCGCACCAGTTTCGCTGCTTCTGTGGACGCTCCTCCCATGGCTCGGGCCTGCTGGCCGGGACTTCGAAGCCATGACTCTTCCACATACTGGCCTTAAAAGTGAAACTGGCGTTATGGGTTTCCAGAGCAGCTGGCTTGTTGCGATTTGAACATGAAGAGCAAAATGAAGACGAAAGTAACAGGTGCGGGCATTCTCACTCAGCTATTGGGACAATTATCCAAGTTTGAGTCGCGACCACTACTCTGGGCTGAATGAGACGCGGGCTAGCTCACCTCTGACAGCACGTGAGGCGCACTGCGGATTTTCGTAATAGTCGTAAATTTCGTAATATGCGGGATGCTTTTTTGAGTGGTGGCACTAGCAGTTCTTATAATTGAGGATTGTGTGCAAGCTTCTGGCGTTCGCGTTTTACAGCGTGACTTCAGGGTGATAAGCTCCTTAATCAAGGGGAAAAGAAGATATAAATTATATTTTTATGTCAGCACGACTTTAATTCCATTGCAAACTACATATGACCGGGTTACCGGCCGTTTCGGTTGGATGAGCATACCGAGAGAAAATTTTTGCTTTTGAGGAGTTCCTATGCCTGCTACAGCACCACAATGTCGCCAGGGCACCACGAGGCAGAGTTACTGTATACGACATTTTGATTTGGGCAATAGTTGACCAGCAGCGTCCGAGATAGTTGTCTTCCAAAGACACAGCTTCAGTTGACGACGTGCCTCATTTTTTGTTCTACCCTTCTTATTGTTTTCCTGTTTTCTCCGCAGGAATCTCATGAACAATAGGGTGTGTATATAGGTTGTGTCGCCCTGTTTGTACAAGATGTACTGCTGTTACGGTTGGTTACCTGAGAGTTATATGTGTCAACTTTATCAGCAAATTGCTTTTTTTTTCGTGTACTGAAGTAGTGAAATACTGCTTTTTGTAGCCTCAGTTTAGCACTTCGAAGTACGTTTATTAGTTAATTTTCTGTTATATATATGTAAGAAAATGTGGCTCTATGCTATCTGCCAGGCTCAGCCAGAAAAGCCCAATGTGGATTTGGCAGGCCTGCACATTTATATGGTACTTTCGTTGAATAATAAAGTATTATTATTATTATTATTACTACTACTATTACTACTAAAATAATATTATTATTATGATTAGTAGTAGTAGTATTAGTAATTATTAGTAGCCAAACGCATGCCAAATGCATGCTCCAACTCATAAAGAGAGTTGGAGGCGAGATACACACGAGAATACGTAGGCTGGAGAAGGCGACGGGGGCATCAGCCAAGGACATCGGACGTGGTGGATGTGCCTACTGATTCAATGGTATGTAGCCAGTGGCCAAGTGAGCCAGCCGGGCACCGCTGAGCACGAGCGCGGTCCGAGACCGCCTGGTGTTTGGGTGCTACGAGGAACCCGCTACCGAGATCGAGGGTGGCTGCGAGAGCGATACCACTGTGCGCAAGGCCCGGGCATGCGTGGGTGCCTGGGACAATCGCTAGGCAGCCCTGATCCGAGGCCCATGCACGCGTCATCGCCGACCCCGTTTGCACCGCCCACCACCTATACCTCCTCGAGCCATCGGAAGCCATCGCCAGGCACAGCCGCCTCCAACAGCGCCGGTCAATTTCGCACATGTCTGCCTTCGGAGACAACACGAAGTGACCTGGCGTGATAACGTCGGACCTGGCGTGATAACGTCTGACCTTTCTGGTATTAGGGAGCTTTAGATTAGGGGACGTAAGCGGCTTGCGCACGTAAGAACTAGGGGCCGCTGTGCTGCACATGCGCAGATGCCTAATTCTGTGTCTGCGCATGCGCAGTACCATGGCCCCTTGTTTCTGTACACTCAAGCCACTTGCTTCCCCTAATCTAAAGCTCTCCATTAACTCATAGGCCACGCTTCGGATTCCGTAGCGTAGGAACTCTTATGATTTATGGCTGGCAGAGTTTTGGATTGTGCTGCACTAGTGTGCATGCTGTGTTTCTTTTTTTGTGCGTAGCGCAAATACACTTGTTTTTGTGTTTTACAATGGTCTTCGTGTATCTGCTGTGCCCGTTTCTCCACGCACAGCACGTCTGCAAGCGCAACAAACATCCGTTGTTGGCATGATAATTGTGCACACGCCTATAAGCACCCTAGCGTTCCTTGTAAGTTGCTGTCTGCATGCTCTGCTCTGAGCGCTATCAGCAGGAAATATCAAGCTAGCGTTATCGGATACTTAAATGGGCACCGACTTACGTCGACGGCTTCGCGTCAGTATCATTTAGTGCACTATCGTCGTACGACGCCTGCGACGGCGCTGGCCTGTGAGAACCTTGTAGTTCTCAAGGCGCTGTGCGTTCTGTCCAGCTGGTGTTGCATGCGCTATAACAGTTGCAGGGGCGGGAGCATTATAACCGACATAACAAGGGTTTATTGAGACATTGCCAGGAGAAATAATTATATAAACATGAACCACCCACCTTATATTGCTTGGGCGCAGCATAAGTACTCGATCGGCATGTGTTTGCAATACATTGTCGGAGAAAAAAAGACAGATACACAAATACACAGAACTTGGACATCAACAGACATAGAATGCCGTTCAACTTGCGCTATCCTTCAGATGGTACTTTATTGCCAAGCATAAGGAAGGAACCACAAGGATACTGAAGTGAGGCGGGAAGAAGGGAGGTTTCGTACCCAGAATTCACCAAAATGACAAGTTTGGCATTTTAACCTTTCTGCCTCTTCTGTGAATCACTGTGCCCGTATAAACACACTGTCGCCCTTCAACGCTTTCAGTACAGGTACGTACATGACACACACGAATGAACGCATGCGGAAATGAGCGATTCATAGAACAGTTGGATACAGATGATACAAGGTGGATTCTGCCTGTATCTCCAGTGACGGACATAGGTCGGCCGTTCAGGGCATAAAATGTTCAATGAAGGCAAGTAGGACGTAAGAAACCGCAATTCGCTTATTGATCGGGAGCAGCAAGCGCCGTTTTTCCTTGCGCTATCCTTCCTTCAGTCCATGTTACTCCTTAAGCTGATCAACATAATTTATGCCCGAATTCTAGAACTTTCCTCCAGTGAATAGACTACCTCGACTCAAGAGATGGGTAGGCATGGCCGCGCGTCAGACGAAGTGGTCGCGGTGCTTCATTGACACACGCCGGATATTCTCGCAAAATATAGCGTCTTCTGCAATAGAGGGGTGTCGCTGTACTCATTTGAGTAGAGTAAGAGCTTTGAGTCGAGGATCGTTTCGGAATGCGAGGGTTAGTCGTTCGCCTTATAGAGTTGCTTAGACAAAGATGGCGCGTCACTTGACAAAAGAAAGCGGGTGAATCGGAATAAATACAGAAACATGGTCGTGGACATATTTTGCCAGCAATTGACGCGTGCAATGTCTCAAGTATAGAACATATCGGCAAATATCTTCATGTAGAGTGGGCACTCTTGTGTTTTTGGTCGCGGTACGGAAGTCAATTTAGTGGCGAAAAACAATTGTGGGGTTTTGCGTGTCAAAACCTGGATGTGATTATGAGGCACGCCGTAGCGGGGGACTCCGGAATAATTTGGACCAAGTGAGATTCTGTACCGTGCACCTAAATCTAAGCACACGGGTGTTTTCTTTAATGGCGACAAGCGTGTGACAAACAAATAAACAAAAAGCACCGAGGTGCGTTACGTGAAAAATGCAATGGGCTAGTAATATACATTATGGTGTATACACATCGGTTGTACAGATAAGGTATGGTGCGTGCACAATGTAAACTGGTAACAGAGAAAATGAAGCAAGAGAAAGCCCATACTTCTAGTTTTGTTACAAATGGACAGCGGAGTGCATGACTTATTCGTTTAACTTGAACATTTATGACTGGTACAGCCCAACGTTAATCGGAGTGAAACCTTTATTTATTATAAAATAATGGGGTAATTTGCGTTATAAATGGGAAACATGTAAAGCCCATCCCTCCAGTGAACTTGCTGACCAGCCGTGTTGTTTCCTTCACCGCTTTGTGGAGTACTTCCAAAGCTACCGCTAAATACGGGTCATTGCTGAAGATGAAGGTGCAAACGATATAGGTTGTTTTTTCGTTCTTTTTTGTGCTTACTGCAGCATTACCACTACCGCCTGTTCACTGCCAGCTCCACGATACCTTTTCATTACTGCCACCTAATTGACCTTGAATTTTGTTGCCGATAGCCGTAACATCTACCCCACTTACCATACTCACAAGAACGTTTAGAAGCTATATATAGCGACGCCCCGATTCCCTACATATACAAGCAGCCTCTTCACCGCCAGGATTATTTTGACTAATACGCGGGCAGTAAATCACACGGTAGAAACGGCACAAAATACTGCTGCTGCCGTTGCGAAAGCTCACGAGACTATCAATGTGAGTACGGGCAAAATGCCCATCGCCAGCTTCCCAGTTAGTCGAAGGCTATTTTGGAACTCCTGCAGCCTCTTTACAGCAGAATACTACCCGAACTAAGTTCAGGTGGGACTCACGGTCAAGCACCGTTGAGAATGCAATCTTACCAATCGCCCTGCTTATACAGATTTCGTATGAAGTATTGGCCGCAATGAAACTTCAAAACTTGTTAAATAACCCCCTTTACCATTGGAGTATATGTCATTTGTATGCATCAAACAGGGCTCAAAACCCCGCTCTGTTCATGAACAGTGCTTGTGCGACAGCCTTCTGTGTGACGGCTGCAACGAGAAAGAAGAGGCGTCTGTTGAGAGCAGTGGGATTTATTGGAATTTCCATACCAGGGAAATACTCATAACATGTGAAAAAATGTCACGGAGGCAAAACGCGACGCGCAGGGAGTTCAACTTATTACCCCCCCTCCCGTATTTGGTTCCGCACAGTTGCTCGAATATCGCAGAGCATTATTTCCTCCGTTATACCGTACGCATTTTACGAGGGCCGGGTGAGCTGTCTTACACGTGTCTTTCCAATTTATTGAAGACGAGCAGCCGCATCGTAAGTAAACAGCCTTGAGAGTGACATAGCGAACATCAGGAGCTCTAAATCTCAAAATATCTCCGGAACAACGGCCTCATTTCTAACACGCGTTGGCTTCATTTTTGAAACATGAAGTGCAAATAGTGGGCGTAGGCATTTTTACATATATTTCGCTGTGAGCGTTATAATAACGCCGGTGTCGATGTCCGATTACAGTTTCAAAGTTACATGCAGGGATAAGCTGGCTGCCTCAAGAAGGCTGGGCTACGTTTCGATAGGTGGGCCTATCTTTGTGACAAGTGGTTTGTAACTGTTTTAACTTTTATACCACGGTGTGCTACTCCATCTGTCCGCCCCGTTGATTTTGGATTTCTATTGTAATTTGAGTTATTCTTGGACAAGTTGTTAGCCTAAGGTGCCGGCGAACGGGCTGAAATTGTGGTCAACTTTAGTGCAAACGAGAACTTTTTTTTCTGACATTTCGTTTCCTAAAAACAGCGAAGTGCTCAGTTTAGCGCGATGCTTCAAATCACCATGATGATTCTAAAGCCTGTTGTCGACTCTGTCACTGCCAAAATGCGAGATGTCTTGGCACCTCTGGTTGCCTTTTGTTTTACTTTGTCACTCCACTACATTTGTTTCCATGACAAATAGATATGCCGTGGATCATCACAAATAAATGCCTCATTCATCCGCTCTGCCAAGCACTTTTTCTGTAATCGTGCTAAGGGCGGCGCCGGTTCACTCATGTGAAGCAGTAAAAGGAATTATTGTCAATTTTTCAGGCACTACTGTTTCCAGTGTTGGCGGTACCGCCGTTGTGGTCACCAGAGCTGGTTCCAAGCTCTGTATTGTTTCCAGGCTTTGTGTCGACACTTATGGAAATGGAAACGCTGTGCCGCTCGCCACCAGTTGCGCCTGCATCCTCGCCCGCCGTGACAGGTCTGCCATCACTTGCTCTAGCATTGCTCCTTCCACTGGTAGGAATGGCAGTGCCGGCAGCCTTCTCAGTGTTACCTGAACTCCCTATCCTGCTGCCGGCCGCGGCTGCAGCAGCATTTCTACGTGCGGCTGCAGCCTTTTTCGCGGCGTGATGTCTGATAGCCGCCCTTACGCCTTCTGTTGCAATCTGGATACCGCTGTTAACAAGAGACATAGTAAGCATAGGGGCGACACCATAGGGTAAGCTGAAGCGCCTTCGTTTGGGCAATCCTGTGCCATAAGCGAGGTTCGCCATCCCAGGGGCTACTCCAGCAAAGTTGTCTTGGCCGCCAAATCTGGTGGTGCTGGGTAGGTTAGTCAAACCACCTCCGGTTTCTGCGCCACTGGGTGGCGGCCTCCTGTCGTTGGAAGTGCTAGATGAGGAATTTCTTCCTCCGTTATCTTGACTATTGGTGCTATCAACACCAGTAGCTTGTCGAGTGCATTTCCTTTCTTTTTTGCGAAGGTGCCCTGAGCAGACTTTGGATTTTTGCTTTTTTCTCCAAGTTCCGGATCTTGGCCACTGTTGATCACTGCGTCTCGCTACCTGTTTTATACGCAATCTGCTGATGCCGATATCAGGCACCCTGCCTCCGTTGCTGGATGTAACACTTGTTGCACTGGCTCTCCTCCCGTCAAGATTATTATTATGTTCGTCGCTACGCTCTGTGACGCTGATTTTACTCATGGGGCCTTTAACAGAGATGTCGGCACTAGTCAGGACAGGAACGCTGATACCTCGGTCATCTGAATCCGCCACGATGCCACGGTGACTAATGCCGTCGCCCAAGAACATGCGAGATTTCAAGGTTTTCGTTGCTGCGTAATTCCGGAATCCAAGACAAGAACCTCCTCTGCAGCGACCTACCTAAAGTATATAAAAGAATTCAAAACAGAATTTTGTAAAAGCACTTGTACAGTATGTAATCAACGGTAGCTTTAATTTCAATCTTTTAGAGTAAGACCTGTCGAGTATGATAGCGTATCCATGGACTATCATGGAGCTCCTTATTAACCGTATTTACCGAGCTCCGTATAAACCCCTGCCCCTCTCCTTGTTGGCAAAATTTCAATAGGAGCAGGGGACTTTGTCAAGCCGCTTAAAATACCGGCTTTTTGCTCCTGTCCTAGCATTTGTACATTCAAAGATCAATGCTGAAATAAAGGAATGGAATGGAATGAAATGGAAAAGGTGCATAGGTGAGGTCCCATGCGAAGGCAGTAGCATCTTATTCACCTTACATGGCGTTCCTTCTGGCTCCCATTGTACAACGATGCCGCTTGAAATTCCTTCTGCATTCAGTAATACGCAAGGAAATGTGCATGGTGATAAAAGCGATGTCTGGAAAAAAATGGCACCGTAAGACCAATATTCTCGTCTTTTGACACCTTCATGGTAAATTGTTTCTGTTTCAGTAAGAGCGCTTGATGCGGCATATAAAATGGAATGAGTGCTTTCCATGTTTGCTCTTTCCATCTCCAATGTGCCGTCAAGATGTCAAAAAATTCCCATAACAATATCTTTTTTCAATCGGCTGAAAAGTTAGGCTGATAAGGTAAAAAAATTGCGGGTCTAGAGATAGATGGATCAGCTAACGCATTTCGTAATTCAAGATAACCTTGCGTGACTACTTGCGAAGCTGTTAGTAAGAAGACCTAAATATTGCTATTGGAAAAAAGGTAGTTGCAGCACAAAAACTAGCCCCTGAAGCACGATCATGTAAACCTTGGAGCATTCGAGAAATGCAAATTTTTGTACTCACTATTAGTGGCGTCACCAATCGGTGACAATAAATATTACTTTGGTAATAAGCTTGGCTTCGGTAGAGAGTGCCTGCAGCAAAAGATACAGAAAGCCTGTTTGAGAGTCACGTATTGTCCTCAATCTTAATAACCTTCCTATTTATAGGGAGTCCTGTGCCGTTTTACCTATCTATAGCAGGCTCTCACGTCATAACCTGCCGCGTTTCTCACACCCTAAACGTACACCCGCAGTTGTTGCCGGTGCAATCATGTCGTATATCCCCATCATCACGAATTATGATCAACTATCGACAAATGTATGAAATTTACATAATTTTATGCCAAGGCGCTGCAGACTCCTGAGTTAGTCAAGGTGGTAGAATGGCTCTTTCTGCATTTTATGATGACTCACCATAATTATAGAGTGATTAAATATATAATTATTGTGCACTTTGTAATGATACGTTTCTTAATAAAACTGAATTGAATCACTAATGCGAATTACCTGCAAAGGGTAATTATTGGTTGCCGGCTTTACAAGAAAGAAAAAAAATAATTTCGCACTTGCTACAGAAACGACCCACGTCACACCTCCCGTCAAACACTGTAGTGCCTTCTCCAAAGCGATCTTCGGTAGCGATAGGTTTACCTCAGAAGTAAAATGAAGGTACTTGAGGCAAGCAGAAGGGTTTAGTTTACCCTAAGATTAGTTTTTTTGTGTATTCACTGGCACAACTGCACACAAATGGCAAAAATTATTCGCGTGCACAAATGTGTACACCGTCGTCGAATGGGATATTGAACCTCTGCAAAAAGCGGAGAGCGTCTTTCTCCCTTCTTCATTACTCGCGTTCAATTTAGCCGTTATTACATCCCTGTAATTCGCTTACGTTAGTGTGGAGTTACTTATGCAGTGCAACGTTTTCAGCCACGCACCGCCACACCTCCGGCAAAGACGAAGTCTCCTGTCGAATCGGCTACGCATTCGCCATTCCTGCAGTATGTGGCATTGTTGAGGTTTTTTGGGGAAGTGGGAGGTGTGGGTGGCAATGCTTCTGAAAACATGGGTTTGTATAAATGGTGTTGGTAAGTAATCCAAAAAGTTAAGCAGCATGCTACGCTTCTGTAACACATGAAGGCGAAATCCTGCTGCACACTTGCTAATGCGCCGTCTCGCACCCTCGCGTGGCTGCTTTCGCAGTTCAGCTTCTTCAGCTCGTTTTCGACGCTTAGTTGCGGCTTCGCGCGTTCGTGTAGCGGTGTCAGATTCGAGCCAGCGACGTTTCTCTTCGACTTTTTCGAGTGATTACTTTTCTCGCTCACAACTGCTGTTTCAGAAAATTATGTAGTAGCCGAAAAGTTAAGCGATTATGCGACCGCCTCTGCTGAATAGAAGCAGCCTTTTCAAACATTTGCTAACACTCTGTGTTCATATAAGATGCTTCTCCCATTTTATGCATTGGTAAAATCTGTAAATTAAGTAAATATACTCTGTAATGGCGCCTTATCAGTGAAAAAGTTGCCAGAGAAAGTGTATCCTCACTCACTAATATATACTTACTCACCCTGATCTGATGTGGTCACCGGGATCAATATTATTATTGTTGGTAGTGTTTAATGGCACAAGTGCAACAGTGGTCATAGAGTGCCAATTCTATGAATTAAGTGGGCAGGAGCTTTTTTTTTTAGCTCACAAAAGCGGTAAAATTCGTGTTAGCCTCGAAGATGATTCGCTGTGTTTGAACAAATCAAGATAACTGTGACATATTGTACTAATGATGCTATGATGGTGGATGTTAATATAATAAATAACTGTTTAACAGTGGGTTGGTGTTAAATGGTCAGGAGAAACTAAAACTAATACGCGCTATTCAAACATTGTGTAGCTTCACATCGAGTGTCCTGCTCCGGTAGGTCCTGTGAAACTACCGACACATCAGAAGTGCCAGCTAGCCTTGTACTCGTTCAGGAGAGCCGGGCTACAATCTTCGTGGCTAGGATACAATTTTTAAAAACTCGTTATTGTTTTCATATATCTAGAAGTTTACTAAAAGGAAACGCGGGGCTGCCGAGTCAGAAAAGTGACGGTTGACATCGGATATGTTGAGTATGAATGGAATGTGTCAAGTGATAGGTTTCTCGCATAAAGCCCGAGCGGCAAACGTCAGTAAGTAAACTTTACTGCTTTCTTTTGAACACTTTCGAGCTTTGCAGTGTCACACGTGCTACATCAAAATCAGACAACCTTTGCGAAGTCCAACGAATGCTTGACGAAGATTTTGAAGGCTGCGAGCTTGCAGTTTTTTACATCTACCGTCATAGTTACATTAGCGTGAGCCAGTTTTCTAATTGCCTTAGTGCAGAAGAGACCTTGGAACGACACAGCAAGGGATCAGAGTCTTGCATAGTCTTTATTGGCCATCCTTGCATAGCTCTTCATGCTCAACCTTTACTTTCCGTTTCCTTTAATTGCTAAGTTTTAAAAACAGCACATTTACTCCAAGTAATGCTAAATGCCTTAAGAGGATTTACTATGCTCAATAGTTGTAGGGGCATCAGATCAAAAGATCCCTCCATAAAATAGTCACATGCCGCTTTGTGTCAACATTAGTTTTTATCAAACTTAACTAATTTATTGAGCTTTCTTTTTTTCTTATCAAACTCTTGCATCGAAAAGTGATAAGCAACTTTACTCTCAATAGCTTGGATTTGTGCAGAATATTTCAGTGTGTTTGTCGACCACCTATCGACTCTCACTTTCTTAGTGGCTTTAAAGAGGCAAGCTACTAGTATCTCAAAAACAATGTGTTTTAATCTCGGGTGAGTGAGTGAGTGAGTGAGGGAAATAACGTTTATTTCAGGTCCGGCAAGGACGCGAACTCGTCGCGCACCCGGCTAGTCCCACGTCGGGACCGGCAGGTCTCGGGTATATCAAACAATAGTGCGACAACATTGAATCATAAAGTTTAATAACGTTGTAGTGTCCTTCTTAGAACGTAAATACCTTCAGCCATGTTTTTTTTTTCATGGTTGAATAGGCTATTCGAAATTACATAATAAACATGCAGTGCAGTCTGTCTCATTCTGATGGCCGAATTAAAGTGAATTTCAATAGGCATTATAATCCTCATATTAATTCGGAATTGTATTTTATTTACAGCCACATCTTTTAAGAAATTCTTACCAAGATTACAGAAACGGAAATGGTATATCTGAAGTAAACCAACATTTTCTAATGTATGGTATCGCCAATATAACTTGTATGTATCCACTTTATTAGGATGCATTGTCTTTTTAATCATGCCAGATATATACGTAGGTCTATAAAATTATTTGGTGCATACCACTTTGTGCTTTCCAACACTGACATCGTAAAACATTATTTAACAACAAAGAGGAATCTTTCTACCATGTGCATTTCTTATACAGCCTCACGTCACATTCAGATATTGTTGCCAAGTTGTAGTAACTGTAAAGCGGAGTAACTAACAGAAAGTCTCACAATGCTTACTGAGTGTATTTATCGGCTAAATACAAAGTAACGCTTTAGTGAGAACAGTAGCAGCGAGCACAATCGGGGGTTGATGAATGGAATGTCACGTCTCAGGTCATTCAATATGTATGTATCATTCACCCGAACATTCCACAACAACCTTAGTTTCGATTATAGAATGAGTCTCGTCCGAGAGCAATAACTAAATAACTAGCGACACTTTGGTGGAAGCAATTACAAGCAATGTGTAAAAAAAAGCTGAAAAAATCAAGTGGGGGAAATCACCTGTCGCTATTTATAGTTGTCCCATAAAACTCTTTATTGCAGCTTTTTGTCTAGCGTAGCATATGCAAACTTAATCAGGTCAAAGTGGTGTCTACTCTCGCAAATGATAATTAATATTCTTGCCACACGCCAACCTCTAGAATCGTCTGAAGATATTTACACAAACTCTCCCCTTGCATTTCAAAGCTCTAAAGATTTCTTTCCCTGTTTAGTCTAGTTATTCTGAAAAAAAGGATAGGAAATTTCCATAATAAATTTAACCTCCCAGTCGAGAGAACAAATATTCTTGGCGGTCGCATTCAACTACAATGACGACAGTGGTAATGCTTGAAGGTGGTGACTTCGTGGAAGGGTTCGTGAGCAACCCCTTTAGAGAAGAGAATTCAATAATACATGCTTGCAGGGTATGCCTCACACCGGCGGTGCACCCGCCGCGCGCATGTGAACCTTCGACAATGATCTGCTGCAATCGCCCCCTTGAGCACTTTCTTGGCTTCCTTACAAGGCAATAAGCGCCCGGCTTTTTTTTTTTTTTTTTTTGACGCTTGCGTAATATCATTTCAGGAGTGCTTTGCCAACATTGTAGCCGCTGGATTGAGCATATTCAATGCATCATCAAGCCGTGGCGATTGCGTGATCGCTCCTGTCGGCAGCTGACGTGACGTAGGCGATGACGGCACGTTTAAACAAGTACAAAGGCGCAAGTGTTTCCTCTCCGAACGTACGCTTACATAACAGATGTTCTGCGTGAAGGCGCCCGATACGACGAATGTTCTTCCCTCCTAGCCAATCTCCGATCGGCAGCTCATGTGTGCCTTTATTCACGACACTCCGCCACACTCCCACGTAAGGACGACAGCTGTGCGAGACCGTCACTGCGAGTACTCGACGAGGCACTGACGCCTAACCCGAAGAAAGAGGCAAATGCAGTAGTAGTATACATGATGGTTGGCTAGTTCGCACATGTTGAATAGCAAACATTTTAGCACCAGGAACACGAAAACACAAAAAAATGACACAAGGACAGGACAAGCACCGGAAAAGTGCTTGTCCTGTCTTTGTGCCCTTTTGTTTCTCTTATGTCCTATTGACGCTAAAAGTCTTACTGTTCATAGAAAGTAGGTCCACGCGCTACAACTCAGCTAACGTATTTGGCAGAATCCTTAGGGACTAACCACTTAGGATTTAATTGCACTGTTACCAGGAACGACCCCTGTTACAGATCAGATTAAAGCTTTCGCGAGGAGATACATCATAGAGTCATATCCAAATCCGCGCAATAGAGTAACCACTATTCAATAAAAGGTCTCCAGGGTGGGTCCAGCATTAATTTTCCTGTCTCCTGGATCGGTCTCACTTAGTCACCGAGAGACGAATACCGAAAACAGGGAATGAGACAACCAAATGTTGGCATTGCATTTCGATACTTATGAGCGGAGTAAGAAAAGATGAAATGAGCCTGTATCATGGACGCTCAGAGCGATTGCGCGAAGCCCCTTGCTCGAAGCACGTCCTGGCCCCAGGTGAAGAAAATCCCCTCTAAAAGCGCTGGAAGTGCAAAAAAAAAACTGGAAAACGAAACGAACGTGGCGGATATGGGCACATTATTCGTTTATTTTCTAGCACAATCATATATATATATATATATATATATATATATATATATATATATATATATGTACACTCACTCACTCACCCTGACCTGGCCTGGTCACCCGGATCAATATTATGAGCTTGGTAGTGTTTATGATCAACATGAGTACAAGGTGAGAACAGGAGCCACTGTTTCGACAAGTGGACTTGTCTTTTTCAAGGCGACATGTGCTCTCCTCGGCACAGTAATAGAGGTAGGGTTGTTCTAAAGAGGAGATAAGGTAAGGCGGGTGGGCGAGGTAACGAGCCATGGTGTGTTAGCGGCGAGGGTGTAGAATTAAAAAGAAAGATAATGCGCTACTGATCGCCGGTGGAGGAATTTTTCCCTGTGCGCGCGTGACAATGTGCTTAATAATTCCGTTAGTAAGCGAATGTTGGCAAGTTTATTCGGCCGATAAAACTAATATCCTTATTTCGTATAGCTGTCTACTAATTTTGCTATCGCAATCGATGCTTCGCCTTTCGGACGAAGGTCTTTAGTGCGCGCGGTGTCTTCTGCGCAAATTCTGATGCAGCTATAGTGTCGTTATCGAAGTTTCTCGTGCGTGGTGCTTTGTTACGAAGTCTGAAGAATGTATGAATGGGGTTGCCTTGCGTCTAGTGGCTTTCACACATCAGCGATTTGAACGATCTCGTGGATGAATGTTTGAATGTTGTGAAACAAAGCATGGATAGCGCTTCTTCCGGGAGACGTCTGCATAAGGCGGCTATTTTGTGCACGTAAGCAATTTTTGGAGTACGTCACATTATAGGAATTAAGCGAAATATGAATAAGCTACGAAAGCTGCACATTACGGACGGCCAGCGCTTGTTTATGCGCTATGAAAGATGAATCTGCTCGATCGTTTTAGTCAGCGCAAACTTAGGCAAACAATGCTAAGAAATGAATTAGTATAACCATCAACTTGGACTCAAACAAACCGTGTGCTGACCGCGTTACATTTAGGATCGTTGCGAGTGCATTCTAATGATTCTGTCAACGCGACTTACATAGGACCTACTGACACAAATACCCCGAACAAGCACTTGCTCTTTCAGATATTCGTAACCAACGGGCTTAAATTATTATTCACTTGAAACTATTACAAGCCTTTCGTTCGCTTGCTTCAACACAATTGTGCGATCGCTTTGCGTTAAAAAAGAAAAAGAAAACGACTCAGTTACATCTCTGGCCCGCCTAACAAGGCCTAGCACACTGCGCCAAGAGGCATAGGCAAGACGCAATAAATGCTGAGTACACGACAAAAATGCACGCCGAATTGAATAGCGACTACGTGCACCCCGCGGAGCAGACTGCGAAGGTGCGCGACAAGGGAAAGCGCGGCGGATGAGGAGACAAGGAGGACGAGACTGGGCGAGGAAAAATTGCACTACCGTCAGTTTACTTAGCTGCGACGGAGTTTAAAAATTTCCACGCGAACATTTCTGTGCATACGCGTTTGCTGTTGCATTATATAGATATATATTAAGAAATTTGAGAATGTATCGAAGTGTCTTAAGATACAAAGGGAAAGTGTCGCATTGGATACAATAATGTCACCTTCTACTTGGGAGGCGGAGAGTTGCGTACATGCGCTACTCTCGATGGAGGAGAGACACGACTGGCAGCACAGCAAACAAGGATTTAATATGTTACAAGGACGGTAAAAGCACAAGGCACACAAAACTCAAGTCATAACTCAACAAAAACGCTTACTCAATAGAAAATACAAAACTCTAACTCAATAGAACACTACCAGAAAATAATCTATCTCTGTCTCGGAGCCTATCTTCGTCTTAGAGTCTCTACGTCAGTCTTAGCGCTGACTCGTCAAAGTCTGGCCACCCTGGCCCCGGCCTAACTGCGTCGCAATATAGAAGTGCGGGTTCTTACGTCGGGTTGAAGTTCATGTAGAGTCCACGTCGATCTCGTCCGAAGCGTTGTGGGTGCCGTAGGTGCCGACGCCTCGCGGTTCCGTCCACCTGGCCGAGTACGTGGCTGGAGCTCCGGTAGCCGCCGCTAACGTGTCACTCGCCGGGTTAGGCCTCGCGTCTTGTTCGTTCGGGTTGTCGCTGATGCCGTAAACTGCCGACGACTCGCGGTTCCTGTTGACCTGGCCGAGTGCTGTGGCTGGAGCTGCAGTAGCCGCCGCTGACGTGTCACTTGCCTAATGAAGTGTTCTTCGCCCTCCGACGATCTGCGAGGCGGCCCGGTAGCACGGTGATTATCGGTTGAACGGCTTGGCGGAGGAAGATCGATTCTTGAGAAGAAGACCGGAACCACCGTGAGCAGCAGTGGCCGGTCCCAGGAGCTTCGTCCGGACGTCTCCGAGGACTACAGCTACACCTGGGCCTTACCAGTCTCACGACCTTGTGGCCGGGTCCTCCGCTCTCCCGTCGTCAGAGCATGGCTGACCAGGCGACCTTCCAGCTCAAGAGCCACGTCAATAATAGTGCTTCGATGCTTCTCCCTCGCGGATTACACCTTGGTTCGCGTGCCTCGAGCGCTCGCGCCGTTCGGAACGCTCCGCGAACTTCTTCGTCCTCTTTTTCTTGCCAGGAGCGGCCTCTTACATGTGACAAATAATTGTCGTAGTATCTTCAATCTGTACCTCAAATACTTGTTGGCCGAGTATCTTGCATCGTATCATGATGCAATTGCAAACTAACTTTGCCTAGCCCTGACCAGAAGCACCCGAGCACACAGCATGTTGCGGTCATGACCATTACGGTTCAGCGCTCCGTGGTGTGCTAAATAAATCATGTTGACGACTGCGGCAGCGCACAGCGGAAGCTATCGGCTAAGCTGCCCTCGATCATCGCTAGCGCTGCGGTACGGCTGCTTCAGATATCAAGGCAACCTCACCCATTGCCTTACGCTAAAGATTCATAAGCCGAAAAGTATTGAAGCACTGTGTACATCATGAAACATGGGACACCAAGCACATTTCCTCTAACAAATGTCTCACATTATATCTGCTACCGAAATAATTATTGTGCGATTGCCATATACAATATTCTTCGAATACTAGCTATTTTAAGAATGATGCCCTTTTCTACCTTACGTTTTCCATATACTTTTTATATGTTAGAGACGCTAAACCAGATATGGAGAGGTATCTGTCTACTTACCAGTCGTGAAGAACAATAGCATCAGCACATAGCAACCAGCATGCATCTCCGCCCTTATGGTGCTTTTCTGAAAAGAAACACACGCGGGCACAATTCGACGAAGCTTACGGACTCGCGTGGCAGGATTCGCGGCGCATAGTTTGGCAGTACTTTATCGGTGTGCAACCATTGTTAGAGTCTCTAAAAAATTGCTATTGTAAAGAAAGCACAGTCGTGAAGAAATATTCCTTTTCTCGTTGCGGTAGTCAGTTATAAAAAGGTTTTTGTTCTCCAGTCACACCTGCTACAATTTTTCTCACAAGGTTCGGAGAAAGTACGTCTTGGATATTTGCACAACTTTGTGAGTTTCGCTATTTAAACTGCGGATGCAATAGTGTATCACTTAACCGCAGGGGAAATAAACATCTATCACAGCTATGTTACTGTGCGTTGAAGCGTGCTTTCTTTTTCGGGAAATACTTAGTGGCCTCCCCCAGGCAGCACAACCAGGCTTGCACCAGCACGGCAATATCACGGCAAATACCGGCACAAATATAAGCCCGAAACTGGCAGCGCTACCCGCGTCAGGAATGGCCCAGTGCGGCCATGCCACTAAAGGGCCTATGTCGGCCATCGTGTGGCAGCGCCAATACAGGCAGATAGCCGGCTCTGACGTTCATCGCCATTCTATAGTGTCCCGCCTTGCCCACTGGCAGCGCCGGTATTGGTCAATAGCCGGCTCTGCCACTTTGAGTCAATTTATTGTCCCGCATTACCCACTGGCATGGCCATATTGGCAGATTGTGATGTATGTGAGCGATGCCGTTATTTCCTATTATTTTAAATTGCGCAAATATTGCACGGTAGCTCGATGCAACATGTCATGATCTACTATAAGATCACCAAATAATGATACATAATTTCTTTATTGGTCTTAAAATAGGTTTATACAGATTGTCGCTCGTATCACCAATCCTGCGGGCCACAAACGAAAGCTTTGTTTATGACGCCACGGGGGGTTGGGGCTGGGCTCGCAAAAGGAGCACTTGAAGATGATGAACGGGTTAAGCCGCTTCCGCGTAACGCCGCCTTCTGCTTGCTAATAGCACAGTCGACGGCGCCTGGCAGCCACATTCTTATGAAGTCTTGTGCTTGATTGATGTCGATCTCTGCGTCTAACAGGCACCATCTGCATACAATGCATATACCTATATTATCCAGCAGTGCATAATATAAGCACTTCTATAACCTGTTCTCACTCTGCATAGCCGCATGTTAAACAGTCTCTTGCTTTTCTTCCCATGCAGGCTGTACGGCATTTCAACTGCATGGCGCATGATCGCGTTCCTTATATTGAACGCAACCTCCTACAGACATGATTCCTTCATTCAAACAAGTTGTTAAAGCTGAAAGAAGAAGCAGAAATACGCAAAAATTAGGTAGGAAATGCCGCTGCATCAAAGTATACGATGTTTGTTCTAACTAGCCAATTATGATGAATTATGCCTTCATCACAAGCCTTCTCGTAAGTGCCTGTGGCTGGTTGTACTTAGCCTTTGGTAATGCGTAAGCTTTTAGAATAGAGGTAGCTAAGGAAGGGTGCATTATTTCATGATAAACACCTAAGCAAGCTACAACACAACAGATCATTGTTTTGCAGGAAGTTGTGAACACCAGTCAGCTCGCAGAATGTACTTCGTGAGTAAGGAAGTACATTCCAAATTTCGTCTTCCAACTTTGGTCTTCTACAATCTAACTTTGGTCTTCTTGAGTGTACCAGCGGAAATGTGCCGTGCTGCGTGTTTTCAAACAGACGGTGCGTTTCAGCTGACGCGGAAGCCTAGCAGCACCGTCTACGTACGTAGTAAAAAGTGGCTGTACATTATCTCTGTAAAAAAAGAAAATACACGTATTAGGCAATGCACTTAGTTCAAACACTCTACTTGAGAATAAAAATAAGACAATTGTACTTACCTTGCGATAATTGAGTTTATTTCGCAGTAAATGCACTTTTCCGACGTTTGGCTAGTTGTTCATGTTTCATCCGATAGCAGTGTGGAACTAAGCTTGTAGTGGCGAAGGTCAAGCCGCTGGTACATGAACACGTTGCTGGTCAAGTTGATGCATGCTTCGCAAGCAAAACATGGGGCAAGCAATGTGGGCAACGACAGCTCACAGGCAAAATCATAATATGTATGGGTCCCTCATCCTCCGAGAGACCGAGAGTCACCACGTTTTTTTTTTTTTTTTTTTTTTTTTTTGTAGCGGGCGAGGTCCGCGCAGGGAGCAATAAATTTGACAGGGCATCATTCACGCCTCTCTGTGCACTCATCCGGTTCTGATTAGCAACGCAGGCTCGGCTGTGCGCATTATAGACCGTGCATACCTTCGACACTGCAAAGCTGAGGGGACGCGGGGTAAACTTGGTGAGAGTGAAACGCATTCTTGGTGTTTTGACGTCACTTCGTCTGATAGTATAGTGAAGAACGACACGCGCACGTTTTTACTCCTTTATTTATTTTTTTATTTTTGCAGAAGCTGGTGCGGCTGAACGAGCAGTAGCACTTGTGCTGATTTTATTATATAATATAGCTGAAATGTAAAACATGACAAATGGACCTGTAGAACAACTCAATGTGATCAATGAATGCTTCTTTATTATTTCTTGCGCTGCTTATCCCAGGAGAACGGTAGAGCAAGACAACGTGTGCGCAAGGGTGTAGTACGGCGCACAGCATCACTTGCTAACGTGCCCCCATGCATTTCTTGCTTCAAGTGAAATAATACAACCTCCCCCTTCGGAAAAAAAATGAATAGACACAAAGCAGCGGCAGCAGTATCTAAGAAACCTCGCGAGAATACCTTGCGCGGCGCATAATATATATGTGAAGCCCAAAAAGCGACTACAAGGATCTCGTTCAAGTTCGCCATATTAATTTACTTAATTATGTTAGTATAGTGTCAAAGCCTGAAGGCTTTACAGAAAAAGCGGGCATGTTTTTTTCTTCTTTTTATAAGCAAGAAAGCTTCAAACGTGGCCGCTGCGAGAAGAAACGTAGGTGGGAGGTAGAAAAATATGTCCTTTAAGCAGCGGGAGTAATAAAATAAATCCTAATAAACAAACTCAAGCGAGATCGCATACGGCGACAAGGTGAAACCAAGTGATCATTTTATTGAAGACGCACTGGCTACACGTGAGTAATTGTATGTAACAAAACACGGCCCGGAAGGTTTTGGACACTTTCGAGAACTTGCGATAAGGTATTGCAGTTGCTGGATTCCTGCAGACAGAACTGGAGTACTCGAAGATTGAGCCCCCCATAGATGTATAAAATAAAAGCTTCCCATGAAGAAAATTTTGGAGCAAGAAGCCAAACATGCGGTTGGCATTGGTGAATTGAAAACTCAACATACATATTACAAATATGTTGTGTGTGATGTGTACACCGAGATATTCATCTAGAAGTGGAAGAACTTACCAGAGGTGTGTCGTTGAGGGTGTAAGTGGGAGCCTGAATTTAATAAGGAATAAGGAAGCTTATGTATGCCTCCTTGCAAAGTCAAAACAACAATAGGTTTATTGATTAGCTGATATAAGATGCAAACGTCACCGAAAAATTTATTCAAAGCTGTGTTGCTCCCACAAAAAGAGTTCACCTACTTGAAGAATGTATATATATTTTAGTAGTTTTCTTTCTTTATGCTTGTTTCACTTTTTAATCAGAAATTAATTTTATTCAGTAGCTTACATTTTCATCCAGTAGCGTTCATTTTTTTCCATTCCATTTTCCTGTATTCTCCTTAATCTTAGCCTCGCTCTTCGTTGTCAGTCCTAGGTCGGTAACTTCCACTCTTTCAGCCATCCGTCAAGGTTCGGAATGGCGCGGCGGGCCACGAACATTCCTGTTCTTTTTTTATTTTTCTTTATTTTTTGTTCCCTTCCAACGGACAGCGCCTTGTATAGACGTCTTGGTCGTCTGACCAAACCTTTCTCTTCACTCCCCCCTCCCACCCCCGTATATCTGTTGTGGCGTTGTCTATGTTCTCCGCCTTCCCCTTTCTCTTCAGTGTAGATATATTTGGCGTTGTGCAAAATAAGCATTTCATTGTAAGTTAGCGTTGGGCTTGTCTCACATTCTTGTCTCTTCTATTTGCTGTTTTTTTGTTTTAGAAATATGCACCAATAGCCCAGCAGAAACCTCTTCTTCAACATGGCGCCACTTCTTTATTTCCCCGATTCTTTCTGCGGGGAGGAATTTACGCCTAGTGTGCCAGTTGGTCGGAAAAAATATCTGGCATCAAAAAAAAAAAAATGTGGTTGATCCCTCTTATATAGGAATCGGTATAGAACACGAAAGTGAAACGTGTCTTCACAGAAGTAGTGTAATGTTTATTGCACATTGATATATAATGTCTATTGGTGTTTTGTGGCTAAAGCGCCCTTAGGCGTTGATGCACCCACGCTGACGCCTGGTGGCACGTCTCCACCATCACGACTACCAACGTCGATGACCATGAGCAACCGTCGTGCATATGGAAGCTGCACTACGCTGCACACGCTAGCACAACGCGAAAGACGAAGCACGTAACTGACACACTAATACAACGCGCAAGACAAAGCACGTAACTGAATCGTCACCGAGTCAAATCAGCGCGTACAGCGCGTCGTAATTGCAGCCTCCGCGATCAACTTCAGAAACATTTTCAGAGCTAATTGCGGAGGCCACGCTCCGCTGTGCTGAGTACGGTGAACGCCACTACCAACGCCACCTAGGTGGCGTTGGTAGTGCTTCTTGATGCCAGCGTCCCTTCGAATGCTGGCATCGAGGCGTCGTAGTGCTGAGACCACCGAAGCGTTCACTGTCGGTGCGCGTTAGTGTCATAATGCAGTACTTCTCTTTTCTGCTCGTAGGCGACGGCACCGCCCCGAGCAAGAGCGCGGGTACACGGAGGAGTGTTAGATATATAAGGCGCGTCTGTGTAGCTCTCTGCAAATGCGTTTGTGGCGCAATGGGTTAAACGCTCGGCGATCTATCGTCGCGGACCGAGAGGTCGTGGGTTCGATTTCCAAATTTTGCATGTTTGTGGAACTTTTTCTTCTGGTTTCTTTCTTTGTATTATGTTCGTGTATGTTCGTGTGACGTATTTCCGTGACGGAAATACGTCAGTGAAGTCTTGGTGGACCCCGGCATAAAACACTTTCGTGTTAAAAAAACGCACGACAGAGCTTTGCGGGAAAGGCACCCTTGATTATAATGAAGCTGGCCGCAGGAGACACTACTGCACGGTTCGATATGCTCTCTATGCAGAAAAATAATATAGGGAGCCGTCATCCAAAATGACTTGTAGACATGACTTGTAGTCACTGGCAATAAAATTTACAGCCGCTACAGAAGTTCAGCTAGCAACTGCATTACTGGCAATTGGTACAGATGATTTCACCATAAAGTTATGCAGTATTTGGATATTCACTACACGCAACACTATTAAAACGACGCACACGTAAGCCCATATGCTTTTTAATTATATACCTCCTTGAATATGTTATTGCGCCTATCGAGGATGCCCACGGCAAGCGCGCATTGCTGCGTTATAATGGAGTGCCCTTGTGCCACTTGTAAACAATCTCCGATCGAATGATTCAACACAATAAATACAAGTACGCGAAAGTTAACAGCCTTTGTAATGAAACGAAAAAAATATGCAGAACATACATAATAATTTAATAAAAAAGCAAAAAAATACCAGAGTGATGTCGTTGCAGTTGGCGTGGCGGTGAAAAATTCTAATAAATATTGCGTGCTGTAAACATATATAATCGGGACTGGCGAGCAAATACTGCGTGAGAAGTAATATTGAAATGCCGTCCTGTTTGACAGGGCGATATTTACGGGTCTATCAAAACCGCTAAACAATGTGGCTATGCCTATAGCTTTGAACGGACGTTGTTAACCAATGTTTAGAGATGTACAGCCAATGACAGGCAATCTAACGGCAGGGCAAGCCCGGGATAACCAGTTGCGTCGCCCGGCGTAGCCATTAACGGGCATTCACCGGCAAGGCAAGCCCAGCGCTGGATGTCTGTTACAGTGGGTTTAGCAGCACCGGCATTACGGAGGCAACGGCAGGCCTTCGCGGCCCAGTCAGTGCCGGCTAAAAGCCATCATCGGCTCTAGTTTGCCCCATGTAATGTGCTGCCTGGGCCATTATTATTGTTTCACATACACATGTTTCGTCCTGGCTGTCTATGCCATAGGGTTTCTCGGAAATTTGAGACAAATGCAACAGCGTCTTTTTTGTCGTCGCAAATTTCAACTGCAGAATCCGATGAAGCCTTTACAGGGACAGGTCGCATTTGCCTTGAGCACACGGCTGTTAAGAATTAAATGGTAGTCCTTATCCTCAATATATATCTCGCGTTTGTGAGAACGGCAGGTGTGCAGATTACTTGGGAGTAGTATCCCCAAGATGCACGCGATAGCCCACTAATTGTGCTATGGCGGCCGCGATTCCTGCGTTCACTTTGTTGGATGGTTGTTTATGGGACCTAATTAAGTGTGTTAACGAGCGCTACAGACAGCCATTGTGGTCGATGTGATTATCCTTTCAATCGAATATGTTATGTGATCTATGGAGCATGGAAGCGGAAGAAGACGTCGCTCGAGCAACTCTGAAAGCAGCTGGGTGAATACCCTGCTAAATTCTATCTTTTTTGTACTTTTAAATTAATTACTACTCATTCGATATGACTTTCCTGATTTACTTTAACATATAATTCTACGCTGTTCAATACTAATTCCATATATATTCGGAAATTTATCCTCCATTTTAATCTCTATAACACGAAAACTAGCATTTCAGACATTTGTTCGTCCACAACTCGAATATGCATCCTCTATCTGGTCACCTTACCAATCATATCTAATCGAATTACTAGAATCCGTGCAAAACCGCGCTGCACGTTTCATCACCCGTGACTATAACAGCTACTCCAGTGTGACTAACATGAAGGCTTCATTATCATTACCATCCCTGTAATTACGCAGGAAGATAGCCAATTCTATGTTTATTCCATAAAGTAATCTGCAGCGCGCACGTAAATACTTTGCCACTATGAAAACCTCATCGCATATCTCGCAGGCTTCATAATCAGCATAGTTTTGTTCGTCTTTTTGGCCGCACTCAAGCCTTTAACGCATCTGCGCTAGCACGTGCCATTATTCAATGGAATTACATCCATGATGATGTAGTGTGTATTCATGATCACGCGGCATTTCGAAATAAAATACTAACCATGTATGACTGTGTTTGTTAACCATTTGATATCTTGCAATCATGTTTATACATTAGATAATGATAGCATGTTGGCCCGTTCAAATATGTATAATACATACTAAGCGTCTTATTATTAGTGTTACACCTATGTTATCTCTCACATTTTTCCATTGTATAACACTTGGCTTTTGAATTCCTTTTGTTTTGTGCTCTTGTAAAAATTTATTGTATAGCCCCCCTCACATAATACTCCGATGTGGAGCATGTGAGGTATTTGTAAATAAATAAATAAATAAATAAATAAAATTGGGAATATTCCACTCATTTCTTGGCCAATCCCCCACCGGGGGAAGGAGCCACATGTGTGATAGGCTACAATAACAACAACAGCTGGGCTCCGGCTTCACCTAGTGATTTCGCAGCGCTTTCTGGCGACGGTTGGCCTGAATTTTCCATCACTCGATCCGTGAAGTCACCAGGATTCCGTGGACACCTAGTTTTCCGGTGGGACACTTCTTTTTCCAGTGTTACGAAAGTTCTAGTGCCAGGACCACGCCGTCGCGCGCTAAGCCTAAGCGCACGGCGGCTGCACGCTAGAGCACTGCACGGGCTCGGGCTTATCCGAAAGCCCGGGCCCGGCCCGGCCCGTGGGCCGGGCCGGGCCAGGTAGAGTTGTTTTTTCACGGGCTCGGGCCGGGCTCGGGCACGGCGTGTGCTTTTTGACCCGGGCCCGGGCCGGGTTCGGGTTTTTTGACGCGGCCCCGGGCCGGGCTCGGGCTTTCTGCGAGTTATTCTCGGGCTTCTCAACTCTGAAAAACATGTATTTTTCGGTCTCGGGCCGGGTTCGGGCCGGTTTCGAGTCGGGCTCGGGCCGGGCTCGGGCTTATGGTAAAGGGGTGGCGGGCCGGGCCGGGCGGGTAACGTAGATTATTTCCGGGCCCGGGCCGGGCCCGGGTCTCGCCATAAAAGTTTTGATCGGGCTCGGGCGGGCCGCCCAATGTGAAAACGGGCCCGGGCCGGGCCCGGGCCGCAAAAATCGGCCCGTGCAGTGCTCTACTGCACGCCGTGTAAGCAGTCTGACTAGTAACGCCACCTACCAGCCTCAGCACACAGCCAGCCCCGAAGCCTTAAAGAGGGTGAGGAAGCGACACTTTTCTTTGTCCTTGGGGCTATTGTAAATGTTCAGAAGGAAGATGCATTCTTTCCGTTTACGATTGTGAATTAATTCGAGGAACAGGTGTTCGATACGAGGACTATGACGATCATGTTGAATAACAGGGATACGACGCCGTACTAGGCTGGAGACCAGGCGTAGAGGGTGGGTGGTAGGGAAGGTTTGATAACCGGGGAGCGTGGTGGGGGCGTTATTGGTTTCTTGAAGTAGGATAGCATCAGGGCGGCGGATATGTTGACGTAGGTGTTGATCGAGTACTGGTTGTTTCTGATGAAAGCCTCGGCAGTTCCACTGCCAAATGAGGGTGTCTCGATTACTGTCAGCAATGATGATAGATGGTTTATGTCGCCATCGGCGTCCCAGAAGGCTCGCAGATGGGGGCGGCATGGCTAGAAGGCGTGAGAACATGATTTTCCAGGTTGGTCACTCGATATACAATACCAATGAGTGCGTGCTGGATGGAGTCGACTGCATGTAGCAAAGTGCTCATAGTTGTCTGAAGTGAGATGAGCATGTCTTTAACTTCAGAGCAGACCTGGCCCGTGGCTCGATCTTGCAGGGCTCTCTTCTTGGGGGGCGGGAGTCGTGGGGGCCTCCTGACTAGGGGCAGGGGCGTTCTGAGCGATAGGTGTAGGGGCTGGTGTTTGGGATTGTTTGAGGTCTCCAACCTCCTGCGCTAGTTTAGTTAGGAGATCACGTGGGATGGCGTTCACGCGCTTAAGCTGAGCTATTTCTTGGTTAACTGGTGAGGGATGAGGGGAAGTGGCTTGTGTGTTGTTGATGTTACGACCCTGTCACGAGGTGCCCTTGAGGGCCTCTGCGAAGCTCACCTTCTTGTTGTTGGTAGATTTGCTGCGTGATGCCGATGCAGACCGGGATCTTGAGTGTTGTTGCCTGGATCGAGATGGAGTTCTGGAGCGGGAACGGCTCCCCCTTGTCGGTGTGCACTAGCGTGGCTTGCTTTTGGTGTTGAGGGTGGAGGGGCCGGCTTGTTGATAGGTGGCTTGGCTGGTTGCCCCGATACGCTTGCGGATGACGTACGGGGTTTTATAACCAGCGGCACAGCTTTTGTGCGCGGTGATATGGGTACCACCACAGAGGGAGCACTTAGGCTTACGGTTGTGGTCGGCGGGGGTGGGGGGAAGGGGCGGGGCTGTTGCGGGCACCACAGTCCCGGCATATCTTATTTGCATGGGTAGGGACAAACGTCCATACGGTGCCCGAGACGGCCACAGTGGTAACAAATGTCAATTTGCTTCAGATATAGCGAACTTGGGAGTAACGTGGACCCGTAGCGGACCTGATAAGGCACATCCGGTCCGTGAAAAGTGATGATCACCGTTGTAGTAGAGGCGATGCACTTGGCTGCCATGGCTGTCGGGTTTCGAGCCGTGACGATTTTGTTGTGAATCTGCTGGGGGATCTACGTGAGTGGGATTCCACGGATGACCCCCTTCATCGTTTGCTCAGCTGCGGTTCGAGATGCAATTTTTTACAGCGAAAGCTCTATATGGCTAGGCGAAATAAAAAACCATTCGCCCCATGTTTCGCTAAACGTCTCCATTGGCAGCGCCGTTGGTGATGTCGTTCTCAGCGACGTACCCAAGCACGCGCGCCTGCTCTGCCCGCAACGTCGCCTCCTTGGCTTGCCGTTGTCGCATGCGTTCGATATCTCGAGTTAGCTCGGCGTCGTGGTTAGCAGTATCCGCCCGCCATTGGCGCTTGCTTTCCGCTTCGCGATTTCAACGTGGATGTTTCGTCGCAGCCGAAGATAAAGTGTCACTCGAGAGACTCCCGCCGAAAGCGAGCGTTGGTCCCGGCGAACGCGTTCCCGCCATTGCCACGCTGACATTGCTCTGATCGCAACGCCCCCTCCTCGGCTCGCCATTATTGCATGCGTCCCATATCTCGAGTTAGCTCGGCGTCGTGGTTAGCAGCATCCGCCCGCCATTGGCGCTTGCGTTCCACTGGAAACACAAACATGTAACCAATAATTGACAAACGCTTCAATACAGCGTCGGGATTAACCCACTGCTAAACACCGGGGCCGCACGTTTTAGCATCGCTGGTTAACCATCGTACGGAGTGCTTCGGCGGTGATATCTTTCAAGAAAAAAGACAGGCCTTTATTTGAATCCAGCTTATCTTTCTTTTTTTTCGTTTAGAGTTTGTATATAACATCACACATCTGTACTCGTATAAATATTTTAGTTTATTCACAAATATGCGTGAGAAGAACTTGAGTTTGGCCTAGTTGATGTTTATTGCATGACATGTTGACCGCTAAACAAGGAAAAAGACGGAAAAAGAGAAACCTAAAGACAGTGTCGTCGTTTTGTTTTTGTCTTACTGTGTCTTTGTCCTTGTTTAGCGGTCAACTTGGCATGCTATTCACAAATAGTTATAAACATTCAGCTCAAATGTTCCACTAACAATTCATTTTAAACAACTTCAAGACGATTTTGTTTTACTTTTATCACCTTTTGGAGAGGTCCCGTTTATTCCACTTATATTACTTGATTTTTTTCCAATAAAGCAAATCTTATTTCTTAAGAAGCAGTGGTGACCAAATGAATGACGAATCTCCTTCGCCGTACATGTCCAGGATTAACGTCCATAGGCACCCCCAAGCCAATTTTGCAGTGGCTACCCTGTGGAAGCACAGAAAGAAAAGAAAAGTGATTAGCTTCCAATTAAGTTCCACATACTCAGCTTATAAGTACCCCAACAAAACATTTGTTTGTGACAGTGAAACCTCTATGTTTGTAACAGTAGCTTGTGTTTTTTTCAGCCGCATTGGGAAATACAATAGCTACGTTATGTGACCGTAAAGTCAGAAACAAATGACGTAATATTTTCCCGAAAAATGTAAAACATTTTTTTTTCATTGCTAGAACAAATATTGGTACGGTAGGACAAATTTCTCAATTGTGCATGTAGGTGCGTTCCGCATGGTGGGAAGGAGGAGCAGCATACGCTTAAAAATTGCGCTCGTCTTCAGCGACATGTTTGAGAAATTTGATGACTAAGTTGACTAAGAGTTGCAGATTGTGGTAATCGTGCGGAGCTGGCAGTGAATGTACGAGTTAGGAATGTTTTTCGCTTTTTTTTACACTAACATGTGACAGTATTTATATATTTGCGGAGGCAATAGGAGCACTAACTCATGCAAATGAACTGAATTTAAAGGTATGGTCCTATTGCTATAATAATGACGTTGCTCCGCAGGTCCCCCCCAAAAAACATATTCGACGATAGTGACCCTGTGTGGTGAGAATAAGAATGGTGGGAATGGTGGATCGGTGGTAGAATTCCCGGCACCCCATGGTTTGAAAACAGTCAACATATGATCCACTGGACTTAGCAACGTCCGAGCTTGGTTCTATTTACGGAAGGGCCTTCGCTATTATAGAAATTTCTTCGCGGGAAGCCACACGACTCCTTTGTGGACCGTTTCATAGTAATGCTGGTGTTGATTTCTTCAAGTGGAGACAGGCAGAGATCAATGGCTAAATGCTTGATTTGATGTTCGCTTCATTCATGACTTATCATACCATGAACACGTTTCGTCTTATTTTTCATTATACTATTTCGTTAACATTCGCAATAAGTATTGTCACCGCTTAATTTATTCTCATTTAATTATTACACGCTTGACTGTCAAATATTTATAGCCACATGTACTGCTGCGAAGTCCGCTGCGAAGATCCAGTTCCCGGTGTTGTAGCGAGCGTACCCCGCACCTCCACCAAAGATGTTACGGGGAGAATATATATAGAATGGATGTATTTACAGGGTAAGGCGCACAACGCTGCAGCAATCGTTCAGGGGAGCGCGTGCACCCCAGAAAAACCACCCATCGTCGTCGTCATCGTCCAAGCACCGACCACAGGATCGCCGCTCGTGACAATATTATTAGGTATTATTACTTCAGAGATTCGATCTTCACGAAATTGAAAGCTAGAACTAACTATTGGCCGTAGTTTTCGAAAGTCCCTAATCTCTTTAATTTGCAAGTACAAAAAGCAATAACACAAGCTTCTTCCTTTTTAGCCTTTAGAAAGCAAAGTTGTATTTTACGAATTGTGCTTACCATTTACTATATATTTAAAACATGTTTCCTCATGCTTGTGCTTCATTGTGCATAACGTAACAAAGTGCGTTACATATTTGTTTTTTTGCGTTATTTAATTCAGTTTTCTCTTTTATATAGGGTTATACCATGTACTTCTTTCTCAATTGCACGTACATTTTAGGTTAGTAACTTTTTTTCTACAACTGCTTGTTACTAGAAAGCAGTAGTAAATGCGAATCCCACTTACAAGCCGCATTTAAAGCCAACGTTTTTATATGATACTACCTTTTTTTTCCTAATACCGTTGTGTCGTCAATATGCTGATCAATATACCGTTGTTTCATCAATATGCCGGTGGTGCTGAGGCCTAGTCAGGTGACTGTTAACCTTGCCTTTCGTCTCCAGCACCACTACTATCATTTATCATCCACGAAATAAATAAATAAATATCAATAAGTACGGATGCATTTCTTGAGATGCATTTCTTGAGCTGGAACAACAAACACGCTTTCAATTAAGTAGATTTGGCCACCTTTCTTTGAATCACGTCCTGTGAACTTTTGCTGCTTGTTAAAACTATTAGACATTTCTTTTACAGGTGCTCTATATGCTCAAGACGGCTGCCAATGTTCATTGCCTCTAGACTAGAAATGAATGTTTCCCAGAAGTAGAGTGATCCTCCCGCACGTTTTACCGTACGAATACCGCATTTACTCGATTGTAACGCAAGCTTTTTCGTCGTTTTCATTGCTTGAACTCGACCCTCGGGTTACCTTCGAATGACGGCAAAATTTACGATTCTAAAACAAATATTCCAAGTTGGCCAGTTTTGGACCTTAAGTTGGTGACCTGTTCCCCTACGTTTCGTCCTACTTTACATTGAAGTCGACCGAAGTCATAACTGCTTTTTTGTTGGAATCAACGCCATTTTAGCTGTGCTTGTTACTGGTGTTACGGTTACGGCGTCTTTCGAGCTTCGACTATGTTCATTCGCAACGTTATGGCGACGCAGAGCGTTCAGTATGACGGCCGCTTCGAGAGACGAGTCATTTTGATGGTCTAGGAGCTCGGAAACTGCGCCGTGGTTCGGCGGCTCGACGTCAATGAGTTTGCGAATCTCGAATGGTGACACCAATGGGACGCCCTTTGTAAATGCGGGGCCGGTCGGAAAGCCTCGTAGTGGCCTGGTACTGTCCCCGAATGAAATGCTTGTTCGGTCTTTTAAGAATCACTTAGTCTCAAGCGAGCTTGACTGCGCGGATGACTTGATTCTCGCGCGATCACTTTCGGAAATAGTTTCACTTTCGCGAGACTTAGTTCGTTTCGGCATCGAACCCCTCAAAGTATACGGCTGACAGTGTTCTTGGCACTGATAACGAGGTTGGCACAGGGACAGATACACTTGACGAGAACGCTTTCGGTGCCGAGTCACGCGAAATTTCGAGAAAGTGATTGCCCGAGAATACCACCCAAGGAAAGCTGTCTCCATCTCAGACGACGAAGATAAGTGAACTCGTTCCTGAATTGATTCCTTGAATAAAGGCACCATTTCCCTTTCCGTTCATCTCGTGGTACATTCGCGGTTTTATTTATTTATTTATTTATTTATTGACACAATGATGTGGGGCTCACGCACAGCGGGACGGCGCGCGCAAAGGTCGGCGCCGTGAAAGACGACGAAGCGCGTAGGCTGCACGTTCTTCTTCTGGCCCGCCATTAAAGAGAAGCATCTATTTTTCAAGACTCCGTCTTCGATCTACGTTACATTTTTCTGGTGGAGGTGCGGGGTACATGCTACCACTCCCAGATCGAACCCCGCCTACAAGCCCAGTACGAAGTCCGGTCGAGCTGACTCCTGTTCACGTACGGACAAGCCGTCGACTTCAAGGACTGCCACCGGAGCACGAGCCTCTACCCAACCGAGTCAGAACGATGAGTACATCAGTTCCGTCTTCTTCCTCAACTGCACCGACCGAGGTCGTGCTTAATCAGCCGCTAATCCCCAAATCCTTCCATGGGGACACCTTCGAGGATGTTGAGGACTGGCTCGATCACTTTGAGCGTGTCGCAGAATTCAACGGCTGGACTCCGGAGCGCAAGCTACGCAACGCCTACTTTGCCCTCGAGGACTATGCGCGGACATGGTTTGAGAACCGTGAGGCGGCCCTATCAACATGGGACGAATTCCGACGGCAGCTAATCAGCACATATGCCAGCCTCGATCGCAAGGAGCGAGCTGAATCTGCAATTCAGGCGAGAGTACAGCGGCCGAACGAAAGCGTCGCAATGTTTGTCGAGGATATGTGCCGACTTTTCCGACGCGCGGATCCGTCCATGCCGGAAGAAAAGAAGCTCAGGAACTTAATGCGTGGTGTCAAGCAAGAGCTATTCGGAGGCCTGATACGCAACCCACCAAGGACCGTTGCAGAGTTTCTCGCGGAAGCCACATCAATGGAAAAGGCACTGCAGCAGCGAACAAGGCAGTACAACCGCGACGTGTCGACCCTATCACGTGACCATCTCACTATACCTGTTGACAATACCGACGCCTTGCGGGAGCTCATTAGGCTTGTTGTTAGAGAAGAGCTCCAGAAGCTTCAGGTGGCTCCGGCATCGGTACCGCGACTTGCTCTGGCTGAGGTCATCCGAGAGGAAATCAGGCAGGCAGTCCAAGTCCCAGAGCGAAGCGAGACACCACAGCCCGAGATACGGCAGCCACAGCCTCGCATGTCGTATGCGGAAGTTGCGCGAAGTTCGTTGTCGCCGACTTTTCACGGTGTGAGCGACGTGCCGGACTTCCATGGAGTGCGCGCCGTGGAACAAGCAACTGGCGACGTCAGGCCTCGCCGCACGCCATTCATGGCTGAAGCGCGACCACCCCGCAAGAGCGACGTATGGCGCACTGCAGACCGGAGGCCCTTGTGTTTTCATTGCGGTGAAGCCGACCACCTCTACAGGGCATGTCCTTACCGCCGAGCTGGGCTCCGTGGATTTTCACTGAACGCCCCGTGCCCACGAAATGGCGAACGCCCTCTAGAGATTGAAGCCTACCTCGCGGACGCCAGGACCTCGTTTGCCCCACGATTCCATGACACCCGGTCACCGTCACCCGCCCGAAACAGGTCTTCCAGCCCCCTCTTCACGCCGAGCGCAACAAGGCGTCGCTCACCCAGCCCTGCTTCCCGGGAAAACTGAGTCCAGCGACCTGCGGAGGTGAGGTCGCTGACGTTGCGAACGCTGAAGATCCTCCACTACGACGACCGCGATATGACGCAATTGAGACGCAGAGAAATCGGTGCAGTTCGGTGTCAGTATCTTGCGACGTGCCAGTTACCATAGATGACCACGAAGTCACGGCGTTAATCGACACGGGTGCGGACACGTCTGTCATCAGCCAGAATCTCGCACGTATGCTGAACAAAGTTTCGACGCAATGGGCCGGAACTCAGATTCGTACTGCGGGAGGGCACCTCTTAACCCCAATGGGCCGGTGCACGGCACGAGTCAACATTCGAGGCTTCACGTACATCGGCGACTTCGTCATTCTTCCTGAATGTTCAAAGGACCTTATACTCGGCATGGATTTCCTTCAGGCGAACGGCGCTATCATCGACCTGCAAGAGTCTAGAGTCAGTTTCGCTACTACGCAAGCCATAGCGCACAGTAATGACAACGACCGTGACATCGCGCTACGCGTTGCAGACGATCACGTCACGTTGCCACCCAAGAGCAGTGTGCTTACCCTTGTCCGATGCGACATGGAGGACGTCGCCGAAGGAATTGCTGAGGCAAACATCCCCCTGCTTCTTGAGCGCCACATTTGCATAGCCAGAGGACTTCTTGAGGTGCAAAACAAATGTTCAGTCGTTTTGCTAACAAACTTTAGCAACGAGTATCGGCATGTACCACGAGGAACGACAATCGCATTTCTTCGAGAAATCATTCATGTTACTGACATTGGCACATTGGAAATCGCATCGTCTCAGCAATCTGAGTTACCCAGCCTAAACGAACGGATTCACGTTAACGATACGCTGCCAAACCATCAGAAAGACCGACTACTGAGTCTCGTGAACGAGTTTGCCGACTGTTTTTCAACGTCGTCCAAAGTACGGCGTACGTCCATCACAAAGCACCGCATTATTACGGATGAATCCGCACGTCCTGTTCGCCAGCATCCTTACAGAGTGTCTCCAGTGGAAAGGGAAGCGATCAAGCAGCAGGTGAAAGAGATGCTCCAAGACGACGTGATCCAGCCGTCCACAAGCCCGTGGGCCTCCCCTGTAGTGTTAGTCAGAAAGAAAGACAACACGTTACGCTTCTGTGTAGATTACAGAAAGTTGAACCGTGTCACCAAGCGCGATGTTTATCCACTGCCACGCATCGACGACGCATTGGATCGTCTACAACATGCCAAGTTCTTTTCTTCGTTGGATCTTAAATCCGGATATTGGCAAATCGAAGTTGATGAACAGGATCGTGAAAAAACAGCGTTTGTGACACCTGACGGCCTTTATGAGTTCAAAGTTCTCCCCTTCGGTCTCTGTTCCGCACCTGCCACCTTTCAGCGGATGATGGATACCGTGCTTGCTGAACTCAAATGGCAAACCTGCCTCGTATACTTGGACGACGTCGTCGTGTTCTCGAGCACGTTCGACGAGCACCTCGCACGACTCGAGAGCGTCCTCGCTGCGATCCGTACTGCCGACCTCACCATCAAGCCCGAAAAATGCTACTTTGGGTTCCAAGAGCTCAAATTTCTCGGCCATGTCGTTGGTCCTCAAGGCGTCCGACCAGACCCCGACAAGTTAGCTGCCGTCGCCGAGTTTTCACCACCCACAGACAAGAAGGCTGTCCAACGCTTCCTTGGTTTGTGCGCCTATTATAGACGCTTTGTCGAGGGATTCTCGACAATTGCTGAGCCTCTCACACGGCTTACACGCGACGATGTGCCATTCATTTGGGCGGACGAGCAGCAGCAGTCGTTCAATGAATTGCGCCAGCGTTTGCAAGCTGCCCCAATACTTGCTCATTTCGACGAAGACGCAGACACAGAAATCCATACTGACGCCAGCAATGCGGGTCTCGGCGCAGTTCTTGTGCAGTGGCAAGATGGTGCGGAACGTACTATTGCTTATGCAAGCCGCAGTCTCACCAAGGCTGAGAAAAACTACTCAACCACTGAAAAAGAATGCTTAGCGGTTGTGTGGGCAATTAGTAAATTCCGACCCTACTTGTACGGTAGACCCTTTAAGGCTGTCAGCGATCACCACGCCTTGTGCTGGCTTGCCAACCTCAAGGATCCTTCAGGCAGACTAGCCCGTTGGAGCCTGCGCTTACAAGAGTACGACGTTACCGTTGTCTACCGATCTGGAAGGAAGCACAGTGACGCTGACTGTTTGTCCCGCGCACCGCTCCCTACGACATCGTCGGACCCTGACTATGACTTGCCATTTGTCGGCGTTGTCGACGCCGTAAAGATGGCTGAGCACCAGTGCGCTGACCCTGAGCTGCTGCCGCTGATCGAGCACCTTCAAGGAGTTGAAGGTGTTTTACCTCGCTCGCTCGTGCGCGGCTTATCATCGTACTGTTTGCGCAACAACGTCCTTTACAGGAAAAACTGCGGAAGCGGTCCAAATACGTACCTCCTTGTCGTGCCGTCGGCGCTGCGCCAAGACATTTTGCAAGCCTGCCATGATGAGCCATGCGCGGGACACCTGGGATTCGCTAAGACATTAGCAAGGATACGACAGAAGTATTACTGGCCCCGGCTTTTTTCTTCTGTTCAACGCTACGTGAAGACCTGCCGCGATTGTCAGCGCCGCAAGAAACCGCCCTTTAAACCGGCTGGCTTTCTCCACCCTGTGGACCCTCCTCAAGCACCGTTCCAACAAATAGGAATGGATCTACTTGGGCCATTCCCAGTGACCTCTTCGCGCAACAGATGGGTAGTCGTCGCTACCGACTACTTAACCCGGTACGCCGAAACCAAAGCTATTCCGCAAGCAAACTCGTATGAAGTGGCCAAGTTCTTCGTTCACCACATCGTCCTGCGACATGGTGCGCCTTCTGCTGTCATCACGGATCGCGGTACAGCATTTACAGCCGAACTTATGCAGGACGTTCTCCAGCTAACACATAGCTCTCACCGCAAGAGCACTGCCTATCACCCTCAAACCAATGGATTAACGGAACGTCTGAACAGAACGCTGGCTGATATGCTCTCCATGTATGTCGACGTAGAGCACAAAATGTGGGACGAGATTTTACCCTATGTCACCTTCGCGTATAACACTGCTGTACAAGAGACTACACAGTTTACGCCGTTCGAACTTGTATACGGGCGCCACGTCACGTCAACACTTGACGCCATGCTACCTGTGGATGATATTAGCCCGACCAGCGAACACGTGGAAGAGTTCGTACAAAGAGCCGAAGAAGCCCGCCAGCTTGCTCGACATCGTATCCGGAGCCAACAGCATACCGACACCCTTCGATACAACCAGGGTCGCCGCGACGTCCATTACAATACCGGCGACTGCGTGTGGGTCTGGACGCCCATCCGTCGCCGTGGACTCTCGGAAAAGTTGCTCCGCCGGTATTTCGGTCCCTACAAGGTTACACGCCGCCTCAGCGACGTCACTTACGAAGTCGTCCCCTGCAGTTCCGACCCCCGTTCGCTCCGTCGTCGTCCTCGCGCTGAAGTTGTTCATGTAGTACGCATGAAACCATACCATGCGCGTACGTGAACGCCCAGATGCACCTGAGGAACTCCATTTCTTGTCATGGCTGACAGAACTTTTTGACGCGACCGAGACGGTCGCTTTTCGCACGGGGGGCAATTGACACAATGATGTGGGGCTCACGCACAGCGGGACGGCGCGCGCAAAGGTCGGCGCCGTGAAAGACGACGAAGCGCGTAGGCTGCACGTTCTTCTTCTGGCCCGCCATTAAAGAGAAGCATCTATTTTTCAAGACTCCGTCTTTGATCTACGTTACATTATTTATTTATTTATTTATTTATTTATTTATTTATTTATTTATTTATTTATTATTTATTTATTTATTTATTTATTTATTTATTTATTTATTTATTTATTTATTTATTTATTATATTTCGCGGACCGAAATGTCCACCCTCGCGTTACAATCGTGGTTGCGTTACATTCGGGTAAATACGGTGTTTGCCTAAGCAAAACAGTTATAGCTTGCTTTCCTGGACCGCTTACATTGGGTACGTGTGTCTGTAAATCTATCAAAAATATCGTGCTAAGAAGTTTGGACGTTGCAATAATAATATTACACTAGCTTTTGCAAGACTACGATGGGATAAACGCTGCAAACACATCTGGTTCCCAAGGGAATTAATCAATATTAAGTAAAGGCATCTCAAAAAGTTTTTTTTTTCGAAAATAGACATTTACAGAAAAACGTTAAATGTTACTGCTTGTAAATAAGCTTAAACAATCTCTATTGAGTCATTAGAGTCTAATTGTGCATCGAAAGAAATTTTACGTTGTGGTTTGTGAAGAAACAAAGCTGGCAGAGCAAGGGTAGTCGTTATTTATCGAAAAGACATAAGCGATTTTTATGTTTGACAAGCCTGTAGGATAAAATTCCGCGTGAGACTATAAACACAGATAAAACCGTTCACAGCACAGTGCAGAAGATCCAGCAATAAAACGACAGTGTTCAATCTTACTCAAGCGCGGCCATCGGCCTTTTTCGAAATTGTGTTCAGTTGTCCTGGACCAGATCGCTCGAAAATCCTTGACGCACATCTAGCCCCGCACAAATACAATTATCAAGCGAAATCAAGCTTGTATACAAGTTGCTCAACACATTTGCATTGCCTCGTGCCATTCTCATACGGCGAAAGTTATTTCAGTAATTTTCGAGGTGTTGAACCAGAACCGCTTTTTCGGCAGGAGCAGTGTGTTAGCGGCCAAGTACCCAATCAAATGACTTGCCTATTTGTGATTATGACCTCGTATACTTATAAAAGAACGGAATGGACGGCTGGGCTATTTGGTATTTCATTGTTGGGAAACGAGAGCACAGGGAGAACGAGACACTAAGATGATTACACAAACAAACGTGTCATCATGTTGACTTGTCGTTCCTATACGCTCTATTTTCTCCTAATTGTACAAGCATGCTGTAATACAAGCCTGCTGGCGCCTATTGTTAAGAAAGCAGGGGTGATTCTAATATAACAAATATACTAAATCCAATCAAGGGGCTAGCCACTCGATGCATGGTCTCTAATTATGCCTTGCGTATCAGCATTTCAGCAATAAGACGCCACCCTTATCAAGCCCTACTTGCCTCACGGAGCAAAATTGAATTGGCTTTTTTCGGTTTCGGTTTCACCGGTTTCACCATTTAACCATCTCGTGCCCCATGATAACTTTTAAACACGTCAACTAAGATTAAAACCGCCAGGGAAAAAATTAGTAGCCCTTCCCTTGATGAGGAAATGGGGGTAAGCGAAGCTTGTCGCGTGTTTCTTCGGTGTTCTTCCGAACGAATTGCATTGACGAGTACCACGTTGTGCTCGAACCACAACCGGTCTCACGCACTGCAGCGGGTTCCGAAGTTCCGGTTTGGAAACTTGCATTGAAACTTGGCCGTCGCACCGGGGTTAGCGTTGGCGCTAGCGTTGCCGAGGCGTGCAACACCGTTGTCGGGTTCCTGAAGGGCTAGACGACGCTGACGTTTGGCCTCAACATCGCACTCCCTCACCTCGGGATCCGCGGCACTTCTCTGACGCTTCGCCTGGGCCTCGGAAACCCTCATGCTATAATCGGCACGTCGACAGCGAGCCCTTTCCCGAGCGCGTTCATTCTGGATGAATTTCCATGAAATTTTTTCAAAACATTAATACTGTCCGTTACATAAATGACAATGAATGGCTCATGGCTTATACCCCCGTAAACGCGGCCTTCCAATTACGATGACAGTAGAGAAGTGAAATTCTACACGGGAATAATTAGCGGCCACGCAGCCAGCTGTGGAAGCAGACGACGACGACGAACGTGGGAGCAGAGCCACGAGCGCGTGCCGACCACCTGTGTAGCTGTCAGAGCAGCTCGTTTTTTAGCGTTACATCGCCGGCGCAGGCTAGCGTATACAAGCTTCGCTTGAAAAACCATACACAGGAAACAAGGAGTGCACATGATGATGCTGGAGTAAAAGTAACGGCCATGTACCGGTTATTTGACCATGTACGAACTCGTCCAGCACATGTCGTTGTTTCAGCACACCAAGCATCGTATCACCATATCGCCACGATCAGCATGGGAACTGTCTAACTACCATGGGCCGTTTTAGCTCTTTTTACAGCGTAAGCAGTTATAGGCTCATTCCAATAGCTGTTCCGGTTCGCGATGGTCGCCGCCGCCGCTGGACGACCTGAACCTCCGCCAGTATGGTGGTGCCATCTAGTTAAGGTGCCTGCAAACGTTAAGGTTAAGGTGCGCAGGCGCAGACGACGAGATGCGATTCAGACGAGGCGCGCATTCGAGGCGATTCTGATGTGAGATGTGCGCCACGTATTCTGGGTACCTCTTCCAGAGGCCGTGCCTCTTCGGTACACGTTATGGCGTCTCCTCGCTAGGTACGAGCCACTGCTGAAGAAGTGAATCGTAGAGCTTCGTGCACGGCTACAACCAGGCATCATTAGCCTAAGCAGACTGCTCTGCAGAGAGCATTACAAGCCGCAGCTCGCCGTCGACACCAGGCGGACAGTTCAGATCTTTCTCGTCAAAACGAGGCGAAGAGACTTTGAAGCGAAGACACTGGTGTGCGCGGTACCGTAATTGGAGGTACTCTTGAGATGCTCCACCAGCTTACGCTGTCACTTTGCTGCGTGTGCCGCGCAGGCCTGTGAATTTTTTTCCTACAGACTGCACCGGACAGGAGTGTTGTTCTTGGTCCCCATCGCCACGACAAGCGAGGTTACTTCGTTATGGTGCCCACGCAGCGATTGTCAACCAATATTATATAGCTGTTCTGTATGAATGCCCTACCAGTCTGTAATGTCATGTATTAGGACTTTTAGGGCAATATATACTTTCCCATAATTATCTTCTTTGTTTCTGCGTACTGTGCAATATTCCTCCCCACATCCTCTTTAGTGGGTTCTATGATTATTGCAATAGCAAAAATATGGACACTCCAAGCACGTTCCTGTCGTCGCCGTGAGGTTCTGTATCAAGGCCAACGGCGACAAAAACGTCACCACGTGCCGTACGCTCTGTGCGAGTGGAAGCGTGCGAGGGTGAGCCGGCAGCCGCAGATTAATCTCGCGCACACGAGAAAGGAAGGCGGCGGGAAAGCGCCCAGTCTTCGTTTGCTCGCGGCGCACGGGGAGGAGGCGACGGAGACAGTGGCAATGGGGGGGAGTGCGTTCTGCTTTTGCGGCTGCTACTGATGGATCTGCCGCGTGGGCACCGTATCTTGAAAGCGATCTGCTATGTGGCCGAAGTGTACGCCCGTGGGAACTCATCTTCAAAGCGATCTGCGATGAGTAAAAAGTGCCCGCGCCGAGTGCCGCTAGCTTCGCATGCGCTGTGCTTTCGACGTTCGCGTTGTAGCGAGACGAAAGACAGCACGAAGGTCAATTTTCCCGCTGCTTTCTCACTCCAGCATTTTGACGAGTTTCCGCGGTCATAGAGCGACGTGTCTCCATGTTTGCCTGTGTGCGCATGACACCGTGCTTGTTTATTTAGTTAGTAAGCAAATATTTACAACTTAATACGGCCAATAAAACAACTATCCTTACTTCGTATACCTGTCTAGTAATTTGCTATCCAAATCGGTGCTTCGCCTTTCGGCCGAAACTGCGACTTTTTTTTTTGTTCAGCAATGATTGAGGACCTAAACCGAGAAAGTGTAAGAGTGCGGTTGAAGATTAATATGCAGAAGGCAATTATAATGTTCAATAGCCTTCTTGTTTCCTTACAAGAATTCAGGATCGCCAGTCAGCCTCTAGAGTATGTAAAGGAGTACGTTTATCTAGGTCAATTACTCACAGTGGACCCTGATCATGAGAAAGAAATTTACAGAAGAATGAAATTGGGTAGGAGTGCATACGGCAGGCATTGCCAAATCCTGACTGGGAGCTTAACACTGTCGTTGAAAAAAAAGTGTACAATCATTGCATTCTGCCAGTGCTAACATATGGGGAAGAAATTTGGAGGTTAACAAAGAAGCTAGAGAACAAGTTAAGGACTGCACAAAGAGCGATGAAACGAAAAATGTTAGGCCTAACTTTAAGACACAGGAAGAGAGCGGTGTGGATCAGAGAACAAACCGGGATAGCCGATATTCTGGTTGACATTAAGCGGAAGAAATGGAGCTGGGCAGGCCATGTAATTCGTAGGATGGATAACCGGTGGACCATTTTAGTTACAGAATGGATATCAAGAGAAGGGAAGCGCAGTCGAGGATGGCAGAAAGCTAGGTGGGGTGATGAACTTAGGCGCAAGTTGGAATCAGCTAGTGCAAGACAGGGGTAATTGGAGATCACAGGGAGAGGCCTTCTTCCTACAGTGGACATAAATATAGGCTCATGATGATTACTTGTTCGACGTTGCCTTGTGCTGTCAACCTACTATCATTCATGCCTTTCTAAAGTCGTGCTTATAGTTTGTCATCCTTCTTTTATTTCCACTTTGTTACTCGCAATGCTCCACCCAGGACCTGCATGGCGTTCTTAATAAATGAATGAACTAATGCTTGTTTCATCTTATTATGACTCCTTCAACTGTCGTATTATCTATGTGGATACGTCAGTGTTTCCTATTTTCCGATTCCTGGCTTATGCGACTTATGTGCGGATGCTATAGTGAAACTCATGTTTCTCAACCCTTCTGTATGCCCCTTTTCAGTGACCTTGCTCTGCTAAATTTCTTACTACGACATTAGCTAGGGGCTCCAAACTGTATTTGCCTTGACTTTCCATCCCGTCCATCTGTCCCGTCCGTATATTTTGGTAAGCTGACGACGGCCGTTGTGGACATCGACGACACACAGCGGCGATTTTTTTCGCTGTAAGGCAACTTCGTCATCCCCAGGTTCGCCGTTGCAACAGTGAGAAGAAAAATAAAGCCTTCTCCACAGCCGCCTCCACTGGGATTAAAACAGATGCCAGCGAAGCAACGTGTATTTCGGAGTCAAGCGTGCTAACCAATGAGCGATCACACAGTTTCTTTTTTCTGTATTACCTGCCCACAATTCATACTATACAGAATACAATAACAATGCTGAGAAATCAGTGCAAGGCCTTGGGCTTCACACAAAGTCTGAGAGCAGTAGCATCTATGCATGCATTTCGGAAGCCGGAACGGGTAATACTGTAATGGGAGAGGGTTCCCTTATGTGCACTGCATAGAAATTGTTCTTGAAAACATGGAGGCGTGTTTGCGTGCAATTCTTTAGCACAAAAAAGTCGAACATGACAATTATGATAATAAGCCTCAAACATGGCACATAGCCCTCAATAGAAAATGTGCCGTTGTTGGCGGAAAACAATACCCAAGGCATCGACAACGTCAATGCCAATGCCGATGTCGCAGCGATAACGACACGTAGTTTACAGAGTAGCTCACATTATTCACTCAGGCCACGTGCCCGATATAGTAGTACTGCAAACGTATCATCATCATCATCAGCGTATATTTTATGTCCACTGCAGGACGAAGGCCTCTCCCTGCGATCTCCAATTTTCCCTGTCTTGCGCTAGCGTATTCCAACTTGCGCCTGCAAATTTCCTAGCTTCATCATGCCATCTGGTTTTCTGCCGACCTCGACTGCGCTTCCCTTCTCTTGGTATTCATTCTGTAACCCTAATGGTCCACCGGTTATCCATCCTACGCATTACATGGCCTGCCCAGCTCCATTTCTCCCGCTTAATGTCAACTAGAATATCGGCTATCCCCGTTTGTTCTCTGATCCACACCGCTCTCTTCCTGTCTCTTAACGTTAGTCCTAAGATTTTTTCTTCCATCGATCTTTGTTTGGTCCTTAACTTGTTCTCGAGCTTCTTTGTTAACCTCCAAGTTTCTGCCCAATATGTTAGCACCGGTAGAATGCAATGATTGTACACTTTTCTTTTCAACGACAGTGGTATAAGCTCCCAGTCAGGATTTGGTAATATCTGCCGTATGCACTCCAACCCAATTTTATTCTTCTGTAAATTTATTTCTCGTGATCAGGGTCCCCTGTGAGTGACTGACCTAGATAAACGTACTCCTTTACAGACTCTAGAGGCTGACTGGCGATCCTGAATTCTTGTTCCCTTGTTCCCCTGCAAACGTATAGAGGAAATTAAATCACTCAAATCTCCTAGATGGCAGTACGGCTCCTAGCTCGCGGCAACCGTGGTAGAAGTTTTTGCCTCGGAGTCTATTTGACCTTCAAAATAAGTCATCGTTTTCTCAATCCATGAAGCATTTCACAAAGTTGCTCCCTCCTGACCGAAAGCCTAAGTAATAATAAGTGGTGTACAGGAACTTCAAGTTTTAACATTATGGCAAATACCGCACTCCGGTCATGTCGGTAAGGTAGGTGCTTCGAGGTTGTTCCACTGAATGACGAAAATAAGGAAATATAAATGTTTTACGTAAAGCAAAGAAAAATAAACGTGATTTATTATGTCCATTAAATTTTATAATCAAAAAGGTTATGTCAATCAAATCTACTTAAATCGTAAAATGTTCAGCTGACGGGAACAAATACAAAAGTGATTATCATAAATTCTTTGCTGAACAACCGTGAATAAAATAAAATAATTAAAAAGTTCTATAATACAATGCGTTTCACCTAAATAAATATAACTTACTTTAACAGGGCGAGCCTGAGAGTGCTTTAGGCTGTTCACGTAAGTAGTTCCACTTCCACATGTATAGCTATCACACAGAAAAAAAAGTAGCGTAAATCCAAAAGAAGAGGTCAGAACTTCTCTTTGTCGTACTATTCTTTAGACATTATCAATACTTCTATTTGCCTTTCCTATGGTAAAATACAAATTCATTTTTAATGCGAAAGCATTATATGCCCCGATACGCGAAAATCCGTCGGCGTCGGTGGCGTGACCGAGCGATGGTACCAAAAATGGCCGACGGTGCAAAGAGCAAAAACACGTCAAAGCGCTCGGACTGACGTCACATTTCTCAGGGAGGTTCTTGTAAATAAAGTAAATTGACGACTGTGAAAACAAAATTTCATACATTTCGGTATGGATGGGAATCGAACCCGGCCTTCCGGGGGGGGGGGGGGGGGGGGAAGACTAGCACGCTTTCTCGACGCCACGGCAGCTCCACGGTTCTGGCTGACTAATGAGCGTCCAGTGCGTGCGTGATTGCACACGTCACGTCGAAGCGATCTGGCTGACTTAAGGTGTAGCCTAGTGCGTGCGTCATTGGGCTCTTTGCGGTGCAGCCAATGAGTGTATAAGTGATAAAACGTCATGAGTGTATAAAATGAGCACGCTGTTTTCTCCGCGTCATTGCTCTCCAGATTTCATCGGTGCCGAATCCGCAGAAAGGACTTTAATGCATGTCGGGAACATCAATTTACAACATTTCACCAAAGGGACTACAATGCTTTCGCGTTCCCACACGTAAGCAGTCTTCAGGGCCTCCACTGGCTTTTTTATCTTTATTTTAAATTATTAGGATTCATACAACCGCACTTTTGACCTGTAACAAAACTCCCCGTCACCGCTAAGTTCCTGTTCAGTTTCCCATAGTGGGTGACCAAGATTTTATAAGGAAGAAGCAGGCAACCAAAACAAGCAAGATGGTGGTCTTCACTGAGGGACAATGCTTCTGTCGCAGTAATTGAGTTCAGAGTTGAAGGAGTCGCTGAATTCTACTGTCCGTTTTGTTCTTAAAATGTCACGAACTACGCATTTTTCAAGGGGAATCTCTTGCGCAAATTATACAGCTTCCTGCGAACTGCTGTGTCCTTTTACATTTGTTTCGATGAAATGAAGGTGGAAATATTGGTGGTATTCTAGTCATGATTAACAAAACGAACACAGTATGCCGACTCATAAATATACGCCATTATCGCAAGGCAAGGTAATCACGAACTTTTTTTCAATTTTGAATGCTGGCAACAACCTAATATCCTTTAACATCCACGTAAAGAAGTCCGTGACATACTTCACTTTTACTATCACGGTATAGCAAAACGCCAGGGTTCTGAAAGATTGCTTGTGCGGCAGTGTTGTTAATTTAGGGTGCTACCACTAAAAAAAATGCTCCTTTCAAAGAGCAGTGCTTCTCTTTTTTTTCCCGTGGCACGGGAAACCGTTCGTTGAGCCAAACGATGCTGTACAGGCCAGAAGCGACGCACGAGCATGTTCAACGCTCCACATTCGCGTCCCTTTTTTGCTAGCACGGTCCCGGACAGCGGCTTTCAATTTGATTCCCATTCCATTCTAACGAATAAGCAAGTGACATCATTCTATCCCTGTATACAGCGCAGTCCACAGGCTGGCCGTTCATACTGATTTCCGACTGCTCCAAGTTTCAGGGGTAATGCCAAGGCCTCAGTCGGCTGTGCTGTTGTCGACAACTCAAGATTTTTTGCTACTACTTATTGCGTCACTGTTTTATTGTTCCTCGCTTCAGCCTTCTTATTTCAATGGCAGCTAGAAGTGCCGCGCAGAAAATCATTAAATCGGTTATTTTTTGCGTTGGTGCCAGGACCTTTGTCGTTTGTCGTGACTGTTGATATAGCATCGCCAATTTACTCACCTTTGTCAGTTGCAGGCTTGTTGTCAGGTTTTTTGCCCTCACTCTTTCCAGTCGCTTTTTTTTCTGCAGGTACTTTCTCTTCTGGCTTGGCACCGGCGGCCTTCGTGTCATCTTTCCCAGTATTGTCACCCTTTTCCTCCTCGGCGCCACCCGTGTTGTCATTGTCGCCACCGTCAGCACCACCATCGCCACCGTCACTCGGTGGGCTACTGCCTTCATCTGGGCTGGTAGAAGCTTTATTTTTGGCAGCGGCTGCTTTTTGGGCGCTACTTCTGATGCCTGCTTGTGCACCCACTGCTGCAAGCTGAATACCGGTGCCAGCACCGGCCATGCCTAACATAAGTCCAGCACCGGGTGGTAACTTCAGGCGCTTGCGCTTTCCTCCAGCATTTGAGCCGCTTACGTCTTGCCCCCCATTGCTGTTACCATTATTAGTAGCATGAGAATGGGGCTTCTTCCGTTTTTTATGAAATCTCTTTAGGCGATCTTGAACTTTTTGCCTCATTGTCCTATCTTCTACCCTGTTAACTTGATAGCTGCCCCTTATTCTCCGCTTTTCACGCAATCTCTTTATACGTCTTGAAGGCAACCTCCATTCTCCACTGGATATCATGCTTGTTGCACTTGTTATGCCGCTACCAATATAAAATTGGCCCTCACTCGGTGTGGTCGTAATTTTGTCCATGAGGCCCCCGCTCGTGCTCCCTGCGCTTATATCGCCACGAACTTTGCTACTCTGACTATGCGTTCTGACATCTGGCCTATGGTGCCTACCACCCTCCCGGATGTAATAGGAAGGTACGAAGGTTTTCGCAGTTCCATAATTCCAAAGTTCAAGACAAGCACCTCCTCTGCAGCGGCCCACCTAAAAATACGCAAACAGAACAAATATTTAGAGACTGTGAGAACAGGAAAACTAAGGCTGTTGTTAATTTGTGAGTGCACAGTCATACTCTTTGCCAATCGCAACGCAATGTAAAAAAATGCTGCTGCGTATATCAATTTGCCCAACACTTGGCTATTACCCCGCGGATGCCCAGGGCGACGGCGCTGGTCCTGATTGCATGTTCTTCTGAAAGAATGACGAGCCCTAATTTACGCAGCTCCAAGCTACTTTATTTCATTTAGTTGTCGAACCGTCTCGTGAACATTACAGAAGATGCAAAATATCTAACAAATATGTATTAGCACAACACTGCTCTATTGGGCGAAAAAACAAGAACAGAAAAAAAGATACCTCATTGTTTCTTGGAATATACTTCACAGAGACAGAGAACAAAAAAAAAAAACAGGAAAAGGAAGGAGTTAGCGAGGTTGCACCTGTTTTGTTAACGTAAGTGATTTTTTTTCGGCCAGGAGAGCTAAGTTTGGAGCTAGTTAATAGCTACAAGAGGTATAGAGGGTGTCCCAACTATCATGTGCCAAAATTTTAAAATATGCAAATGCTACGTAGCTGGACAGAACCAAGGTAATGTTGTTTGCCGTCGCTTGGAGATACTCAGATTATTTTAATGCATTCCGGCTAATTACATATTTAGTATTGATTAATCAACTTCTCAATTACAGTCGAACCAGGATCTATCGTCTCTGAAGGGGATGACAAAGAAGTTCGATATATAGGTATTTCGATATATCAAATAAACATTGTATACACAAATTGTAAGACAATTTCAGTGCGGTACGTAATACACAATAATTAATTATATGGGGGTTCATTATATCCGGGTTTGACTGTATTATAATTGATGAAAAGTGTAAATGGAAAAATTGTGTCAATGGGAAACGACTATGTCACGACTTTAGTTGCATCGTTACCGCCGTCGCTATAGGGCCATTGCGGTTTAGGGAAAAGGATGCGCCCTAAGAAGCCTAGCCCCAGCGAAACGGAATCCTATTAGAGCCGCGGCCTACACACAGATAACCAGCTTGATTGATTGTAACGTATGACGCTTCACATAGCAAAAAATCATAATAAAACAACGCAGTATAAAATTCAACGACCAGCTGACCACGTCGGAAGCCTACAGCTATTACCGAAAATTAAATTGCATTCGAATGGGGGATAAGGCCATGCGCGACTCTTGTGGAACTACAGAAACAATTGAACACGTCTTATGTATCTCTCCCGAGTACGACGTCGAGCGTGAAGCTCTCTTGGACGGCATTGAACCAGCTGGACCCTAGACCATTTTCCGAAATGAAGATCCTTCAATCATGGCCGTACGCGTCGATGGCACAGAAAGCGACCAAAGCATTGTTGCAGTACCTGAAGTCGACAGGTCATGGCGAACATGTTTAGGCTTGGTGCTAACCTTCAAATGTGCTTGCAACTGTGCTCTATCTCCTTTCTCGCTTTTCATCCCTATACCCCCTCCTCCCGTGCAGGGTAGCAAACCGGACGTGCGTCTGGGCAACATCCCTGCGTTTCATTTCTTCAATTTTTTTCTCTCTCTCTAAATGTGTATGTATTTACAAAAATTCTGGGGTTTTACGTGCCAAAACTACCGTATGATTTTGAGGCATGCCGTAGTGGGGGACTCCGGATTAATTTGAACCAGCTGGGGTTCCTTAACCTGCCCCTAAATCGAAGTACACGCGTGTTTTCGGCATTTCGCCTCCATCGAAATGCGGTCGTCGTGGCCGGGATTCGATTCCGCGACCTCGTGCTCAGCAGCCCAACACCATAGCCATTGAGCAACCACGGCGGCTCGGAACCTTTTAACGAACGATAAGATCAACTTGCTCCTGCTTGTGGGATAAATGCAACCAAAATTTATGTGGGTTCCTGGATAGGTAGGTAGTTGTGCATTTTCACGATGACAAATTGGTAGCTAGTTTTTTTTTTTCGCTGTCGGCTCCCTGCGCAGGCAGGGAGCTGACAGGGCTCCAGTTTCCTCTCGTCATAACCCTTTAATTCGTCGTTAAATTTGTAATATGTCCCGTGTAATCCATGGATTTATGTTCTTCACCTTTTTTTCCCTTAAGGGAACATATTTTGAAACGCAGGTAAGCGCAATTCTCCTAAAGTGCAACCACAAATCATTACCACAAGAATGACCGCTCGCGTGTTTACTAGCAAGGCGCCGTATTTCAAATCTAGAAGCTCAATTGTGCTTTCATTATCAGCAAGATTGAAGTCATTAAATTTTTTATGGTAACGTGTGAGACTGGGCGTGATATCTGCATCTTTAACAACTCAAGTTTACGGTCTGATATGCCAGGAAACGTTTCCACTGTGTAGCCAGAATTGCTTAAGGCGTCAGCAACAAAGATCTTTAAGGTCGAGAATAGAGCACGTGTTTGCTATTACACGTGTGTCGACAACTTGTTTTAGGTTAAAAGAAAATGAGCAATCGATCAGCAAGGATTTCGGAATGGCGTCACGCAGAAGCAGCGCGCAGTGCGTCCCAGTTAATGGTCGGCAAGTTAAAGTCGCCACACAAGATGATGTTGGCATGGTGCCTCGTACAAAGAAACAGAAAATCGCACAATTCCTCCATAATTTAAAGCATCGGCACTGGGCGGCCTGTAAAACCTACCGATAAGAACAGTGAACAGACACAGACGCGGGAACAATCCATGCCATTTCGATGATCGTGTCATGTGGAAGTATTCTATACTGTAGCCCTTTTTTCACACTCCGGCGCCGCCACCACCTCTAAGGTGCGATCCCAGCGCACGATTTCATGGGATTTGGGTACGGCAACTGAGTCTGGGATTGCGCTGTTAAGGCACGTTTCAGTAGTTACTGTGACGTCGCGGTCATAGGTCTACAGTATGCTTTCAAAATAATCGCTTTTGTTAATTAGGCTTCTAGCACTTAGATTTAATACCGCGAACTGACCATTGTGTTTGCCTTTGAAGAAGGTTTTTCCTTTGAAGGTTTTGCCTTTGAAAGAAGGATTATCCTGCAATGCGGGTGACTGAATTCCACTGTAGTGACGTGGAGGCTGCTAATCATTGTGGTCCGCACGGTATCAGTCCGCCAAGAGTCTCATCACAGCAGAACAACTTACCAGTATTGTTAAACTTTTTGGAGGAAAGAGTCCTCTTATCGTTAGTTCTGTTTTCTTTTGTACTCTCACAGATTCTGTTACGGGTATGCTGCATGCGTTGGGAAAAATCCTCAGAGATGCTGTATGGGGTGTCCTTGAGCTGCTTGCAGCTCCTTAGAATTCCGTCTTTATCTCTAGCGTCCAAAAGCTTAAAAATTATGGGACGGCATTTGTTCTCGTTGCGTCGGTCAATTCTATGAATCCGCTGATTATAACAGCTGTCATGTTCAAAGTATCCTTCAAAACAATTCGGGATAGCGTGCACTAGTGGCGCAAGGGTAAAGACACAGCGGAGCTGATCGGTATCGTTCGTTCTCGGCTTCTCTCACGTCGGGATCTTCTCGCAGCCGACGCTTTGTCTCCCGTTCCCCGGATAGACGTACTCGGGGCTCCGGCTCACCGTCGTCGTTTTGCAGCGGCTTCTTTGGCTAACCGTGCTGGGTCCAATCGGCGTCGACGCTTGCAGTCTCGCTTAGCAGCACGCCGCGATTCTTGTTAAGCGGCTTCTTCCTCTGCAGTGCGAACTACCCTGGTCTCCCCATGTCTACGTCTGGCGCGGCGCCGCCGCGTACCGGCTTTCATACGGAATGAAGGAGCACATGCACAGTTGGCCGTCGCGTCATGTCTGATTCGCGGCGCATGCGCAGTAGCGCGCAGCCGGCGGGAGCTCGGAAAAGCCGTGTCTGCGTTGGGCGAAGCGAGCGCGCACTTGCGTCGCCGGTTACTAGGCAACGCGAGGTGACGTCATAGCTCGGCGCAGTTTTTCGCAGAAGACTAACGGAGTTATGGATAGCTTAAACAGCTTCGCTGTTAATGTGACACAGCGTTACGCAACACCTGCTCGTTCTCCCCCCTGTCTTCTTTAATTCCGTAATCAATGAAGTTATTTTTTCGGCTCCTGTTTTTAAGATCGTCGACCTTCATTTGGAGACTGCGAACAGTCTGTTCAGCGCGTTGACCTTCAAGACACAAGCACCCATAGTAGCACTTAGCTTGTCAATTTTGTAGCGACAGGCTTGACATCTGCATTGAGTTCCCGTATGTCGTCAAGTATCATTTTAACCATAACCTCAGAAGAGGGGCCAGGGTTGGGTTCAACAGCCCCGCAGAAGGGCAACAAGTGAGCAAAGCAGTAGTACGTTCCTCAGAGCACAGCAAAAAAAAAAAAAAAAAAAAAAAAAAAAAACAGAGCCCTTCCACCACTGTGAAGATGGAATCCAGCGAAGCTCTAAGGTTTTTCTGCTGTAGTCAGTATTGCTATAGTGAATTTATATATTATCATTATTAATTATATTGAGCGTACGTCTTTGGCATGTTCGTCAAAGAGAAAGGAAACCGGCGTTTGGTTTCGCCCGGCTCGATGGCCGAGTAGTGCGTTTGCTGCGCCATCTCCGCGCCATCGTCATAGACTAGCGTGTGAGCCACAGCGTTGATATATCCGCGGCACACTGCATAGCAGAGTCGACATCCTGTGAGATCTCTCCCGCTCCTCCTGTCGGCGGCTCGTACGCAAATATCCAACATGGGGTATGAGCCACACGTGATTTCATACTTTCCTTCCTTCTTTCTTTCTATCTCTCTTTCTGTCTCTCTTTCTTTATTTCTTCGCTTCCTTCCTCCGTTCCTTATTTTTTTCTTGTCCCTGGATCATACCCGCATACCAATGCGGGTAGGCGTCACACGTGATTTTATTACCGTTAATCGTGACTTAACTGACGAGCATGTGATGTTATTGATGTCTTGACCCATCAGTCATGCTAGTCATCCGTTTTGACACCTGTGCTAAGGCACAACTGGCGGGAAACAGCCACGCACATTGAGACAAATATCCACCCATACACATGGAGCCGAAATGCTGATGATAGCTTTTTTTCTACACGCGGACACGATCGTGCGGGAACTATCGCTTAGCAGCTGTGCTGTAAACTATCACCGGGGCACGGCAGAATCAAAAGACAGGTATCGTTACTTATACAAGAGCAATCAGGAGGAGGGTCTCTCATCTGAACCATGAACAAAAACTGGTTCATAAGACGCAGCGTCTTGATGCCCCTGCCGTGCCCGCTGGTGGTGGTGGTGATGAGGTTGATACAGGCCGGGTTAGCCTGGCAGGAGTCGCCGGAAATTGTTCCTCCTGAGCTTCTCTTTCTATATGAAATATGGCTCATTAGTTCACCTGGCTCTCGAAGAAACGTGAGAATAATGCGTGGCGCTTTTACTGCGATTGTTCTTACAGTGGTGCGGTGAACGGGCAAGCGCTGCTGCACTTGTCGGCGCTGTAGCATACACCCGGGAACGGGAGATCTCGAATAGAGGTGTGTAGAATATAGCCTCAACTACAGATACATGATGTGCGGTCGTGCTATCAGTTGACCGCGCTTCTTTATTTCCGTGCCGTTTATTCCGAGTTTTGCTTCGTCCTCGATCTCATACGACGGCTTAGGTTACATGCACTTTCAATTCGGTTGCAGCCTCATCTCAGCGTAAAAAACATTTGGCTATGGAATTCCACACGAGTGGCGCAGCTGAGTGAATCCCGCCCCTGATGTGTTCTTTCGACAATTCAGCGTTTACTGCCATTGTTTGCGCTTCAACTGGTGCGTCCTTCAACGAAACGATCGTATGCTTTGTCCTGCTTCAATGGCGGACGCCACAGAACAAAGCTAATGAGCGCCAGCAAGAAGAAAGAAGGTAGGGGGCGCAGACGCGGACAGAAGAGAGTCAGACACAAGATAGCAGAACCAGACAACACAATCGTTTGTGTTGTGTGGTTCTCTTCTGTTGTGTCCGTGTCTGCACGCCTTACCTTCATTTACAATGTTTACTGTTTGTCGTGTTCCCAGCGGCAATCTAACAGCGCTCATACACAATACATGTCATCAACTCCTTATTTTTTGTCTATGGCAGGACGAATACCTCTACCAGCGATCTCCAATTAAGTCTTTCGTGTGGCTTATGCTTGCAAGCTTCCTAATTTCATCGCACCGCCTAATTCTCTGCCGTCCTCGATTGCGCTTCCCTTCTTTGGCGCACGTTGTGTAACTGTAGTAGCTCATTAGTTATCTTTCCGATGCATTACCTGACCTGCCCAGCTTCTTTTTTCCTCATAATCTCAACTAGAATATCGGCTACTGCTATTTGCTTTTTTGTCCACACCACTGTCTTACTGTTCCTTAACATTATGCTGCATATTGAGGTCCCTTGTTAATAATTTGCCTAGATAAACGTCCCCTTACACAGATACTGTTTGCGCAGTTACATTGCTACAAAGACTGTTTAGCTTTTATCACTTTCCGCTCGTCGCTTAGTCATCAGGTCACCTGTGGGGCATGGTTCCAAGAGCTGCTTCAATTGTAAAAAAAAGAAAAAAGTAAGATAAACCTGGATTACTCGGGCAGCTTTTTTGGTTACAGAATAATAGAATTGTTCGTGGCTATTAATAATTTGAAAAAGGACTGGCACAACAAAATAAATCAAAATTCGAAGCCCTAAAGGAAAACCTCTAACCTCTAAGCCTGAAAATAGTATTTCAGTCCCCAATAATTCTTTCAAAGAAACAAGACCATGTTGTGCCACCTTTGTCACCGAGCGCGAAGGACTAAACGAAAGAAATGTGCTATTTCTCGGTCAAGTAAAAAAAAAACTTCGAATAATCTTAGCAGGTAACAGCAAAACAAACGACAGCGGCGGTGACCTGACTAATGCCTAGCACTGCAAGTACCTGGGATCGTACAAGTCGGCTGACCATGTCCTAATGCACGAAACCAACGCACGCGCCAATGCTGCATAGCTGAACTGACACACCGCCAACTGCAAGCCCTGTGACCACCACATGAGAGACTTCCTAAAATCAAGCATTTAACCGCGAAGCTCAACCCGCCGCGATGCACGGCGGCCGAGTGCTCGTTCGCCACCAAGGAAATCTAGCGCCGCTTTGCCGTAATGGAGGCGGAAATGTTGCGCTGGACTATCGGCAGCAACCGTGTCGGCAATTGGCGAAACGATGACATTCGCAGGCGCTGTGGCGTTCCCCCCCAATCCCTCAGAAGACCCGCCAAGCCCGCCTCTGACGGCATGGCCAAGTACTCATGTCGGGCATTGACTCGCTAACGCATATTAACTAAAACATCGAAATGCGCAGAAAGCGTATGAGGGGCTAACCAAAACAGCACTGGGCAGACACGTTCCACACAGATCCCTCCGCAGCAATACTGCACCCAGAAGACGGTGGAGGAATATGACAGGTGTGTGAACTGGCCTGCAAGCGAGAGGCAAGACACAATAATTGCGCGCTTTCTGGAACAGGTGACGCGGGAGAGCGGGGGCGATACGTCGTGGTCCCGCAGGCTTGGCATATGTGCTTTATCAAAGCACGCCCACGTATAATAAGTAATCAAACGCGACCTGAAGTTTATTTTAGTGTAATTTATTTCTTTTTTGCAAAGCCGGTATTGAACTGCCTATACCGGGAAAAACGTTGAAGCAAATGCAGGCGCGTGTAAATGGGCATGAAAAGTGAATATCCAGGCGGCTGCTCTACTCGGCGTTAAATTAACCCCTAATGTCATAACGACGACCACGAAATGAAGCTAAAAATACACACTCGAAGTAGCCAAATGCCACTGCTAGACCCTTAGTCACATGACCGTGCCGGGGATAGCGCCGGTAACAGAAGTAGTACTAATATATATATATATATATATATATATATATATATATATATATATATATATATATACCATTCGACTTGAACCTATGTGATTGGATGCAACAACCTAAAACCACGAAATCACTTGATTGTTTGTGGGGTACCTACGAGAGTACAGGCGTTTACTGACTAGAGAATTGATGAGAGAGAGCTGCAGATCATGTACAAGATGAACATTTTATTGATGCTGTAAAACATGCGAAAATACATGCACGCGTTGTAATAGCATACTGGATTGTGCTGCGCTCCCCATTCATTGAACACGACTTGGTTGCTCGAAATGTTTGTCGCAGACATAGTTTGTCGGCTCAACGAATCGATCCGGCCTGGGGATTTCACGCGATGTTCAGACGATAATGGTCTTTATGTGCAAATAACCACAATCACTTTTCCATTTGTGACTTTTACGTCGTAATACAACGTGGGACAAAGCATTTTCCCCCTTTACGCGCTAAAAAGCTCGGCACATTACTGTGAAAGCGCGCGCAAAACGACCGTGTGCTCTAATTTGCCTAATAGCTCAACGTAAACCACAGGCCCCCCCACAGGCCCCGAACTACTCGCTCCATCTACAGGCTGAGCCCCAACGACTGTAGCGAGTTGCAGAGACGGTCTCTCTACAGGGACGCTGCACCGTTTATACGCTTTCATATTCTTCCACCGTGACCCAGAACGTTTGCAGTCCCGAGTACTGCAGTCTAGAAGAGCCGACCCCTATATTGAACGGTACCAACGCCCAGGGACTAGAAGAAGATGGTTTCGAATCAAGGGTACTCTGACGTGGCACTATACCGCTGGTGAAGAACCACTTTTTGTTTATTTCATGATTCTTATGAAAGAAATAACTTTTGCGCATAGCGTAAGTCAACAAACGAAATAATGTCATTATTCTCACTTTACCTTGTCAGAAAATACATGCAAATAGCCTCATAAAAATTCGTCATATTTCTTGCAACTTTCTGAAGTCGCGACTCTCACACTTTGCATATTGGACACTAGAAGGGTTGCAAAGATAAACAGCTTGCTAAGAAAAAATACCACGTCTGACATGTTCTTACTTTCGAGAATGCAAACTGCAACCTTCACCAAATAATGGAGAAACAATATGTGACAACAGCAGCAAGGAGTGCTCAGTGTGGGCACACTTAAAGAACAATCATATGCGTTGATTCTCAAATTCTTCCTTTGCGATGTAGATTTTCTTGGTATCGTATGTCATTTGACGGAGTGCAGCGCAATGGAGCTGCTCAGTGCTATCTGTGACTGTGGGCTGTGGGGTTCGTGCGCATTAGTTTATTGCAGCCCGCATTTTGTGCAAAGGACATCGCCTTAAGACGAACTAATGAGTTGCAGCAAACGGTACAGTTCCATGACGTATACAGAACGTCAGAAGAACCAACGCTTTCACTTTTCCTTTCACATAGATCTGTCGTTCATTGGTTCGTGGATTCATGACCTACTATAAACATAAGGCATGCATCTACATACATAAAAAAAGGTTTGTCAGCTGTATGCCATCATTGCGGCGCTTGTCGCAACTGATTTCCTATATGAGCATTGTTTCCCCGAGAACACGGTTCTTTTGCAAGAAGCTCTGAGTGCAGTTTAGGAGGATTTTACTAACCTTACAAAGAGTTCCGTCAGGTTCCGGCAGTACAACAATGCTTGGTATTCCTTCTGGAGAGACTAATAAACATGGATATGTACACACAGTGCGAATTGTCGTCTGTAAAAAAAAAGTTACAGTTACTGTTACGTATGTGAAGCCCCGTCATGCAACTATATTCGAACGCTACCTTCAGGAACCAACGCGATGGATGTCTTTGGATTAAACAAGAGCTTTTATCTTGCATTACATGTGAAATGCACTGTTTCATTGGATGTTTCTGCGAACTACATTGTGATGCCAAACAGCGTTTAGTGGGCAATTAGGTTTGCTTTGAAGGTCCGAAAAGAAGGATGTGGAATTTCATCATGACGTGGCAATTGTTTTTTGTACCGATTGGAACAGAATATGTGCAAATCTCTCTACGTGAATCTTCGAAATAGTTACTATGCAAAAGCGTACTGGCAAAGAGCCCAAAATTCTCAATTAAGGAAATCCATCCCACCATGTATGCTGCACCAAGTACACATGCAGGTGTAAGCGAGATATCGTGATTGATATACTTACTATTAGTGGAGCAACCAGTCGCTGACAATACAATGGACTTTGGTAATCTGCGTGGCTTCGGTAGAGAACCCCTGGAACAAAAATAGGGTCAAATCATCATAAATTAATTTCACGGTTCCTGCACCCAACCTTGTATGAGATCACTTCACATCGGATTTTATTAGTCGCCCACCTGCCGTGGGGGGGATTAGGTTCTTTCTGGTCGGTCTGAGCCATGGCGATGGTTTGCTTAACAGATAAGTTACATATCACAGCCGTCGCGTCGTACTCACTTGCGTTTGTAATGCCAACAATGTCCATCTCATAGCTTTCTTTTCTTTTCATAATACCTCGGTAGTGCATGATCGGCAAGCACGGTATGGTCACACTAGCGAAGAAACGTGCGCTGTTACCCAATCTCTCACGAGGAGGTGCTAACAGTTTAAAAGCTTTAAGTAACAATTGTCCGTTAGCTACAGCGCTCGCAGGCTGCGCGCAGTCGCTCCGGCATGGTTATTTCTGTTTCTAAAGAGCCGCCATCAGTACAATTTCTGAATTCTTAATAACTACACCGGACAATACGAAGACGGATCGGAGATACCACCAAATGACAGCACCGGTCACACTAGCGAAGAAACGTGCGCTGTTACCCAATCTCTCACGAGGAGGTGCTAACGGTTTAAAAGCTTTAAGTAACAATTGTCCGTTAGCTACAGCGCTCGCAGGCTGCGTGCAGTCGTTCCGGCATGGTTATTTCTGTTTCTAAAGAGCAGCCATCAGTACAATTTCTGGATTCGTAATAACTACAGCGGACAATACGAAGACGTATCGGAGATACCAAATGACAGGACCATGCGCTGACAATCAACTGACGTTCTTTTTTTCATTGAAACAAGCACTTTTATAGAGACGCCAAGCTTCTTTGCGTACACGCTCTCCATAACGACATACCTCACACCACTGTCTAACAATGGACCCCAGCAACATAAAATAACGCAAACCTGGTAACGCAATATACATCTAAGCGAGAAAGTTGTTTGCCCGGAAGGGTCAGCGATGGCTGCCTCACGCACCTGCGCGCTTCCGCTTTCTTCATACAAGGTTTCCCATTTAATTTTATCCAAACATTAAAATATGCAAATGCAACGTAGCTGGACAGAACCAAGGTAATGTTGTTTGCCGTTGCTTAGAGACACTCAGCTTATTTTTGCATTCAGCCTAAATACATAACTAGTCTTAATTATTTAATTAATCATATTTTCAAGTATTATATTTAGACATAATGTGTCAATGAGAAAATTGTAGAGCAGCATGAAAAACTCCCGATAAAGCTTTCTGCTGCTCAATACGTCGTACACAAAAGAGTTTTTCTGAGCTTGAGAGACGACCCCGAATGCCGGCAAAATTGCAGCGCGACTGCCTGTTCGAGGCGCCTTGCGTGTATGCACGTCACGGTATGTTTGAAAGCCGCGAATCCAAAAACAGAACACGATAGCTTATTACGCTTTTGAGAAAGGTCATTACCGGGCCATGAACGAGGAGCTGTAAGTCTTGTGTCCGGCTTCTAACAACTTACACTGGCGCTGCTCTGTGTAAGTGTGATGAGGAAAAACAATGACAAACTTGCCGGTTTCCAGTTGGGCCCAGGATTCGTTTAATAATGACACGGCAGACGGGAGCTTGCTACACGAAACACAGACTTTAAACAGACACGCTAACAGGATACAGACGATTTACATACACATGTACGTGGCCTATATAGTTCGGAAGTTGTCCTTCCATAGAAAGCACGTGCCTAGCACTCATGCTTCACCACTCGCCCGTGTGCATCGTCGTTGCGGTGCCCGTGACGGTGGTTGTGACGGTGGAGCGTCGTTGTGGCTGTCGCTGTCGTTGTGTTGTCGCTGCTGTCGCGCCTCACCTTGTTCGCGACGCGGAAGCAAGAGGAAAACAGCAGGCCGGTAGAACACCAGGCCACTGCTGTAGCTGGCCAGTAACGCCTGGCCTGTAACGCCTCGGCCGCTATAACGTCGGGCTCGGTCGGCGGACAGGTAGCTCAGGCGCCCCGGTGGCCAGCAGGAAGCACTGCACCAGGCCGCTATCACAGCAGGCCGCTGGTACACAGGAGAGAACAGCCACGAGCGGGATCCACGACCAGGTCCGCACGGTAGCTGGACGCCCGGTCGCCAGTCCTCGGGCTCGCTCAGCAGGCTGGTAGCTCAGGCGTCCCGGTCCCCAGCATGAAGCACTGCAATAGGCCGCTATCACAGCAGGCCGCTGGCGCGCAGGAAAGCCCAGCCACGAACTGGATCTCCGACCAGGTCCGCACGGTAGCTGAACACCCGGTCGCCGGTACCCGAGCCTGGAGCCGCCGTTTGCGAGCTTGCGCTCGAGGCTGCCGCTCGCTCTCACGCTCTGCGTGCTCTCGTCCACTTCTTTGTTCATGGCACGTGGTGGCCTTCTTCCATTATCATCATCACCAATGCCCTTCTTGGTGCTGCCATACAATCACCAACACTTCAAGCTGGTCTTCGCGCCACCGCACGCCACTATCCACATCATCACAGTAAGACAACTGGGGTCTCTTCAAAAAGAAAGTACAGAACCTTATCAAAAATATTTGGAGAACGCTGAAGCTTCGCCTTTAAGAGTGGAACGCGATAGCACTCAAATAGCCCTGGCTGCTTTTAGCAGGCTTCCCGGCAACTGCAGCTTTCTTTTGTCTCCAACTTCGCCTCCGCGCGCGGCTACCGAGGAGGCGAGCGCCATCTGGAGGGTGTTCTTGCAAGGAACAAACTGGCTCGCCGCTGTATGAATGATAGAAATGCTGGAAAAGGGGGTTCGCGTTTGAGTTTCCGCATAAGAGAATTACGTTTCTCATATATTCAAATAACAATCCGACGCAATCACGTCTGTAGGTTGTGGTTAAGTCATATTTTACAATTTTACGGACGTATTTTGCTTTGAGAAATTCACTAACGCCTCTGCGTCACGCGGAGGGCCTGCGTGGTCCGGGTAGTTCGGGATGATTTTCTCGGGTGGGGATGCCGGCGCCAAAGCCGACGCCGGATTTTCTGCGACACAGTACATTTCACCAATTTCTATCATCGAACATTCTTCATGCCCATGGTTCAACGCTCCGCTTAAGCGCCTAAATAATTAGAAAAAAAAACTGTCGGCCCTTCCACTTGGGTGGAGATGGAAGACCAGCGAAGCTGTACTATGATGGGAATTATGTATACCCATTTATTACTATTAACATGTGATGGTGTAATTTGTTATTTGAGCTATTAAAGAATGAGAAATATATATGATCCGCTGGTTTTCATTTATTTAGTGACCACAGCGACCATGACCTTATGGTCGCTACGGTACACCGCCATAGGGTGTACGGCAAAGGTTGGCACGTTCTTCATAAGCACGTCACCAACGCCGCACAAGTTCGGTGCGAACGCGGGCACAACGCCGCCGTCGACAACAGTTGTGCGCGTTGTTTGTGTGACCGAACACAACCACTGTCAAAACGCTTGCTACGTGAGGAACGGTTAAAGGCCCTTGTTAACACTGTTAGGGACGAGGTGGGCGAGAGCTCACAGAGAGTCGGCGGCAGAGGTCGGCAGGGCTGCGCGCATGCGCCGCAGTAGGAGAGCCGGCACGCACACGCACAGTATAGAGTGCCTCGATGCCCTCCTTTCCCACCACTCTCCTTCAATTGGGAAGTCGCGTTTGCTCTCCGCCGTGCGTTCGCTCCCCGTGAAAGCTCGCGTCCCTCGCCCTCCCTCGCTTTCACTCGCAGATACAGCATACGGCCAATGAGAGTTTTTTTTTTTTTTCTATTGCCGGACGCGACGATCGAAAGGTGAGCCCTTAACAGCTTAGCTGTAAAAAGGGACAGTTTCAGACAGCTACACAATCCCATAAGGTACGTATATAGTCACACGTAGCGTGAGGGCTCCCTCGCGCGTACACACACGTTATACGTCACATTGGCAACAGCAACGACTACCGTTCGACGCACTGGCGCAGTCAACGGGTGACTCTTAATGCCCTCTACTATTGCTCCTTCTGTGGGTTGTTCGCGCCGACCCACAATGCATTGCACGAAAAAAGAAAGGCGCCCACGCCCCTTCGCCGACAGTCGCAGACAGCCGCTCAAAGCGGTGCGCGGGCTGGGGATCGTTCTGCGCATTCTCCGAAGAGGGCAGCCCTGGTGCACGCGTCGAAGAACAGTGCTCGGCACTGTAGTCGAAGTATCGACCCTTTTCGTGGCGCGGCATGCTTGATCACGTGGTGACGCGTACATTGCTTGCCTCCGGTGCCTCCGTGTTTACAATGGATGCTTGTACTTAACCACCGGTGCGGCTCAGGAAACCTCTGTTTTGGGAGATATCGTAGACGATGATTGGGTGGACGACACGAAGCTTTCGCCACAGCTTCAGAGCTCGTAAATCTTTGTCCAAATGGCGCTTGCAGCGTATGTGGTGCTTGTTCAAAAAGCGGGGCTACAGATGCATTCCAATTGCTTATCCAAACTTTTCGCTTATGAATTGAATCAGTATCCTTGTGTTTTGGTCTTCTTTATTTATTTGGCAAATACTTTGAAGCAGCGGCTTGTCACATTTCTGACTCACTGAAGTTCGTCGATGTGATCACTATCTGATTATTTTCTGCCTAACCACTCGCGGGTGTGCTCAGTTGCAATAGATTTGTTCTTGCTCCACACAAGGCTTAGGGCGTGGTTGTTCTTTCAACAAAATTAAATTATGGGGTTTTACGTGCCAAAACCAGTTCTGATTATGAGGCACGCCGTAGTGGGGGACTCCGGAAATTTGGACCACCTGGGGTTCTTTAACGTGCACCTAAATCTAAGTACACGGGTGTTTTCGCATTCCGCCCCCATCGAAATGCGGCCGCCGTGGCCGGGATTCGATCCCGCTACCTCGTGCTCAGCAGCCCAACACCAGGCGTGGTTGTTCTGTACTTTGCAATAGGTTGTAGCAAAGATGTGTTATCGCTAGTTACTCGCTTAGTCCTGTGGACTGTCAGGAATGATTCAGCCTCGAGCATTCGTTTGTTCTCGGTGTAGTTGCGTTCACCCATGCTTTGGCGCATTGATTCAAGTGTGCGCCCATTCACATATTCTTTTTACGTTGGCGATAGACTGCGCCTACGTTTGCGTGCGAGTTGGGGTAGATGTGATTAGATAACGTGTGTGAAACGTACTATACCAGAAAGCGACACTAATTCCTTTGTCATTGTTTAAAGAGCGGTGCGCACTCTTTCCGACCTTCCGGGAATGAAGTCTTCGGAGGTTAGCGATACAACGCTGGCGGATGAATGAATTACAGCGGAGCTGTATGTATCTACCCGCCCATAGCTTTTCGATGTCTGCGCCTCAAAACTTCCGCGCCCTCTATAAGAAAGCAAAGCAAACCAGTAAGGCATGTGCTGACACCTGTCGCAGCAGGCGGAAAGCTAAGAAACCGCACAATAAATAAAGTTTCGTACAATAATTACTAGAAGAAACTGTGGCGCTAGTCTCTACGGTATCTGCAATCGGGGCGGTTCAGCCGGCATGGGAATTATCGTAAGTACATGGATATGCGTAATCATTACTATAATCTTCTGCCGGCAAGAATCTAGCACAGGAACTATAGCACAGAATCCCGACGTTGAAACCATTACGCCACGGACGCATGCATCGACAAGGAGCATAGAACGCCCTCATAAATTTGTTGCGGGCAAGCCAGCGTCTTTGGACGCTTGGTGCGTTTCAATTTGGACACATCTACAGGTCGAGCCGCCATTAGTAGCAATTGTGCGTTTTCGCTGAGTTGCGCGTTGTCAACAAACGTTCATTTTCGTAGCTATTCGCACAGTGATCTTCGTGTAGTTCTTCTACAGCTCCGCTGGTAGCCAACATTCACGGAGTGGAATGGGTGCGATTTTTTTTTTATCCACGAGGAAAGTCGTGACTCGAGAAGGGATTTTATCAATAATGTTTTTTCCGTCCGTCCGTTAGGCGTATACTGCAGCGGCATTCATTTTTCGCGCTTGATTGGCTGAATGGATGGATGCTATGAGCGTCGTGTGGGTGTATGCTATGCGCGTGGTTTGCGCCGCCAAGCTCTTGTTCTTATTTTGCACCCACCGCGGTTGCTTAGCGGATACGGTGCTGCGCCGCTAAGGTCGAGGTCGCGGGATCATATCCCGGCCGCGGCGGCCGCATTTAGATGGGGGAGAAATGCGAAAACGCCCGTGTCCGTGCACTGGGCGCATGTTAAAATTCCCTGGTAGTCAAAATTAAATCGGAGTCCCCCACTACGGTGTGCCTTATAATCGAATTGTGGTTTTCGCACGTAAAACCCCGCAATTCAATACAATTCTTTTTCTTCGAAATGTCTTAGCTATCTTTAAAAAAACACACAAAGTTCTCAGCAGCAAACTTTGTGAACAACTATTCGTAACTTTGCTTTTGTACGCCTCCGTTGTTTGTGGTCTGCATACTTTTCTGCCACAAAACCTCGAACTGCCTTCTACTAATCGATATTGCGAACATGTTTATTTTCCCCCTGCTATCCATGGACCCAAGGGCTTCAAGGAGCACTGAGGGGCCTAAACCGACAGCTAGGTAGATGTCTTCACATTCTAATAAAACATGTTCCTCCCTTTCCCAATCGTTACCGCATCAAGCACATGCTTCTTCCTTGGTATACCTCGCTTTACAACTAAGCGTTCTAAGGCATCCTGATCTGTCTTCGAAAAGTAAAAAGTAAAAGCTTCGCTCAGCGCCATCTAGTGCCGTTCCCGCAAAGCCTGCGCGTGGCTTGCGAAATGCATGCATAGCGCACCGGCGCATGCGAACGTTGACAAACGCGCCTAGCGGCAACCGGGTACCTGTCGCGTGTTCTTTCTGGACACTTTACGCCACCTATAGTCAGATACAACTTTAGAAGGCAGCGGCATTTGCTCCTCAAAGGCGGATACACATGAGCCTCCACCAATAGGCGCGCACTTCAGGTGACATCATGAGCCGGACGGCCGGTGACCCCGCCGACGGAGAACATGCCTAACATGGCCGCCCTCGCTTCGATCTGGGCCGAGTCGCGTCAGCTCTGTGCGTCTCCCTTCGTCAGAGTGAATTCGAATTGTTTGTGGTGGTCTGTCATGCCGAAAATATTATTGTGAGCTTACGATGCACAATTTGTGCCGCGTGCGTTTGTTCTGAGCCGTGAGCCGGCGAAGAAAGATTGGAGCGAACATCGGTGACGCTGCGCTGCGCTTCGTCTGGAAACAGGATCACGCGGCGACATACCGCTGCAAACAAACATCGTGCGTGTTTGTTCCATGGTGTTTTGTTTTGCTCCTAAGTGAAGTTACGATGAAGAGAGTTCGCCAAAGTCTGTTACCTACTGTGAGCGGCGGGAGTGTTTGTGTACTGTGCCCCTGCGTTTCTCGTCGGACATGGCGAAGTGATGGAGCAAAACCATTATCAGGATAAATGAGAAAAGCGTGCGCGGATGAAACCAACCTGCGAGTTTCTCAACAGAAGAGATTTGCGAAAGCTACCTCCAACACAAAGATTCGTTGCTGCCAGCTCAGCGTGCAAACAACCGATCGTTGGCGGCAGTGTGATAAGATAGCCGAGCGTCTAGCAGCGTAGTTCGAGTCGATTGATTGCTTTCCACCAATGCTAACAATCAGTGACTAACACGCGCTTCTTGAACTAATGTCATGGGATTCTTAACGGTCAGGCGTTTGGGAGCAGTGTTTGTTTGCTTAATGTCAGCCTCAGTGCTAATATAAAATTATGACTGATACACTGGTGCCGTTACAAGGGAGCTTGGCATGAATTCGCATCACTGTGTGGCTTCGCTCACTGCACGCGCCAGCTGTAGAATGCCTGCTGTGACACAATCGCGCATAATTTGTGCTGCCAGCGCTCGACTTGCTTTCCACAACACAGCTTTGCGCTTTGTCGTGATATGTCGCTACTAAAAAATTCCTGTGACAGTGAAGGCAACAGAGTCAATATGTACATTAAAAAAAAAGTACGACAAAGTAGGCACAGCTGCTTGTGAACTGACTCTTAATAGTTCTACTCGCGTCTGCGTTAAATGTGTGTGCGTGTTTTCTTGCGTGCTTGTGTATATTTGTTACTTTCCCTTTTTCTTTTATTTTAGATCTTACTTTTCGCGCTCGCGTTTGTGTTCATGTGTATGAATATGTTAGTGCTTCCGTGCGTGTATTTGTTTATTCCTATTTCTGTCCTTTTATTTTTACGTTTGTTCTTGTAAGCATGCTGCAGCCACGTCTTTCTTTACAATTTCATTAACTCGTCTTATTCAAAGCACCAAGTCCTGTGAATAGCAGGGCTGGCCTCTTCGATGTCATTAAAGCCTTTCTCTCTCGTCTACTTTGCCTCCTCAGTCTGTGACCTTGCTTTGTTTTCTCCTACGATTCTGGCCTTGCTTCTTGTGCTGTTGCCGCAACGTGATTAACCAACTTGCACCAAAGAAAGTTCTATCAGCTGGGACAACAGAAACATATACAGATACAAAATGTTAAAAGCATCACGTGGCTTGCACAGTAACTTCGTCTCTTACCCCTGTTAATGTGTAAGTACATACGGCAGCTTGCCAGAAGTGAAACAGCACCTTGCAATGTTGTTGCATTCAGTCTTAATAAACAGATGGTTTTGCTGCCCGTCACATGTGGTGGTGCACATATATAAAATTGTGCAATGGGGTATCATTTCCTGTCTCGACGCTTTAATCATTACAAACGCAGTTTTCTACTGAGTGGAGTCTAGCAAAGCAGTGCTGTGAGAGCTTTTGCAACTTGCTCCATTTATTACTTCATCAATATCACTGTCTGAATCTGTCCGTCACTTTGCCTACGGCTTGTAATGAACAAAGTGACTCCCTAAAACACGTTCAACTTTGCTGAGCATTTTTCTGGTACGTAAGTATGACAAAAAATGCTAGCAATGTTAATCACGCTAATAATTGTGCTTGCCTTCGTATTACTTGCCCGAGTCAGATTAATAAATGAAAAAGTGGCTATGACACCACTTCAATTTTCAGTGCTGACTGCTAACGGAGCCATAAAGCGTGCTCCGACTATTTCACTATGGGGCGCGTCAAACTCGACGGTGGCTGCCTGAATGACCATTTTGGGCCTCACTAAGCTAATGACGTTTTATATTTGTTCCCTTATTCGCATTACTTGTGTGAGCGAGATAACAAAATAAACAATGCAACTACATGAATGTGCTTTGGCGTGCAAGCTGCTAACAGTGGCTGTCAGTTTCGTGTTGTCTACTGCTATTTCACCAGTACTGGCTATGACATGACTGTGATTTCCAGTGCACACTGGTAACAGAGCCATAAGGCGTGCTCCGACTACTGCTATTTCACTATGGGGCGCGTCAAACTCGACGGTGGCTGCCCGAATGAGCATTTTGAGCCCGCCAACGATAATCAGGGTTAACAATAGTGTTTCAATTCAGATATGCCAGCATTTAAATGTGTTTCTATGCTACTTCTTAAATCGAGCACTATATGTGCAGGACGTTGCTTATCAGAATTGAGCTTCTATTATAAGGAATATGCCATAAATGGAACTGCTTATTTATTTGAGAGGTCACGGAATGGATGGTTGGCTGTTGCGAACCCACCGGCAAAATTTTGGCAGCTTTCTTTCGTTAATAAGAAGCCTTTATTCTTCGTCGAGTGGCTCAATGCCAGACAGCTCCCTCTCGGAGTCGATTTCTTCAGTGTCATCTTCACCTAGCTGGATGGTGATGGGTTGAATGTGCTCACTCCCAGACGTGTCAAGTCTGAACTTTGCCTCCAAGTCCATCACATGCGGAATGCTCTTCCTCCAGGCTTCCGCCGTTACCTGCTTGATTTTCTCCCTCAAGATGGCGTCGACCGTGGACAGCTTGAAGTCTCTGTTGTCCGCAGCGATGCCATTTTTGACCTTGGGCCACACAAGCTCAATGGGATTAAATTCGCAGTGGTACGGCGGGAGCCTGAGTACAATGCAACCGGCCCTTACAGCTGTGTTGTCTACGATGTAGCTCAGAAAGCGTGACTTTACAGATGCCACCAGCTCAAGCAGCTGCTTCTTTATCATCCTTTCACCGTAGGTGATGTTCTTGCTTGTGAGCCACTCCTTCCAGGCCGTCGTCGGCAATTTCTCTTCTCGCCGGCTATGGTAAGGTACATTGTCTAAAACAATGACGCTACCAGCTGGCAACTTCTGCAGAACGTCATTGAACCTGCCCTCAAAGCGATTGCGGTCCATTTCCTCGTGGTAGTCGCCTGTCTTTTGGCCTCGGAATACATCTAAGCAGCCGTCGACGAAGCCATCCTCGCTGCCGATGTGCGTCACGATCAGGCGCTGACCTTTCCCAGAAGGTTGTTTTAGACCCGTCGTCAGGCCATTTGCTCGAGCGAACAGGCATCCGCGCTTCTGCACCACGGTACCTGTTCACACGATCGACCGAGTGTGTCCCGCCGTCCCCCATGTTTCGTCCAGGTAGAATATCTTTCGGCCTTCCGCCCGGTAGCGCTCCACGTCACGGAGATAGCGATTCCACCAATCGATGATGTCCTCCCGGTCGACAAGCAGCGAGTTGCGGTTTCTCTTTTCGGCTTGAAGCCGACCTCGGCAAGCAGGCGACGCACAGTACACCGCCTTAGTGATGGAAGTTCCATACGCTCCGAGAACTCGGTGGTTATCTTCTCGACCGTCGGTATCTCGTTGCGGCGAAAGAAATCATGCACACATGACCTCAGCGCGCACAACGTGAAGCTGTCAAACTTCGCGCTGCGTCTTCTCTTCTACGCATTGCGTGGGCGCTTTCGCGAGGGCATCGTCAGTTTCCACCCGAAAAATGCGAAGCTTTAACTTCCTCCCTCACCCTGAACACAGTCCTTTCGCTGACACCGAGCACGTGGGCGACAAACTTGCTCTTGACCTCCACACTGCGTTCAGGCTGCCTGTTACGCCAAAACGTGTAGCAGTGGAAGATCATGTTGTGTGAATCGCTGTTCAGGGCGTGGCCGCTCTTGTTCTTACCGAGGCTCCTTGGTGGTGTGGTCATCGAGGCGACACAAGGCTCGTTCGGCAACAAAGGGTCACGTTCCGATGTCACCTCGCTGGGCTCCATGGCGGAAAACTGGCACTGAATGCCGCGCGCGATCGTGCGCGAACTTACGAGATTGCAGGTTCGCAACCGCGAAAAAAAAGAAAAAAAATGATAATTAAAAAAATAAGTCTAACACATTTACAAAAATAAGGTCTTGCAAACACACAAAAAGTATATATGAATCTTATGCTATTAAGCCAGCGACTGCTTTATAATTACACGCCCGGTGCCGTCGATCTTGCTCCGTAGCAGACGACGCACAGCGTGTAGAAGGCACGGAGTTATTTTTCTCTCGTGATCCGGCATGTGCTGTAGCATTTCCATCATGATAGTTTTACCAAACCACTCGTCAAGATACACAAATCTTATTTATACCGACAAATACGCGTTTTAGAAGCAGTCACAATTTTTTGAGCCGGACTATATTTCTTTAGTCGCGGAGGAATTGGCTGCTGCGCTTCGGTCAACTGGGCGGGGCCTGTCCTGTCTTCTAAAGTCGTACCCAACTATAGTGGCATTGACGAGGAGTCCGCGCATGGCCTCCGAGACAAGCGTGGCGCGCCGGAGCCTCCAAACGCTGAGAATTCTTCCTCGCTTGCCGCAAACCCCGTGTCACATACGCAGTGACCCAAGTTGGTGAGAGGTTCATTGAAGAGCGGAACATGCCCAGTTCATTTATGGCGCAGCTCGCTAAAGCGTTGGCATGAAAGGCACTCTTTTAAACGTGGCACACATCACGTGCATTTGTGGCGCAGCCTACTAATGCGCCGGGTTCCGGTCCTTGAGGAACCCTCGTGACGTAGATTTCATTCCGATTGCATCGGCGCAAGTTAATGGATCCTTTCGTCGTATAGCGGCACATTCCGAGCGACACATACCTTGTTACCCAAGTTTAAACCAAAGAGTGTTATTGACGACCAGCACAGACCGAGTGGAACATACCCAATACTCTAACTCGGCGTCAAAGAGTTTCTTGCAGCAGCGTTACCTATCGAAACCTGCATCTACAGCCACCCATGTCGGCGTGAAAGAAGTTCGTTGATGAGTGGCATGTACATGCACACTACCACATACTTAGCGACCGAAGTTGCTCCGATGGTTGCTTTCGAACCCCCTTACCTCAGAACAGCAGCTCGAAGCGCTACCGGCCCGACCACTGACTACTCACTGTCCCAGGTAGGCGGGGAAACGGTTAGATATATACACGCATACAAAGATAGATAGATATCCCCCGAAAACGACCGCCCAATACCGCTGCAAACTGCTGTCAGTGTTTTAAATAATACCTTCTGTTCGGTTTTACAATTGAGCCCGATGTCGAAACATCCGATTCTTTGATCATGACGGCATGCCAGAGATAAATTTTGAACCTAGTGGTATCACGAAAATCATTGACACCCTGCCAATGTTTTGTTCAGCGGGCATCGACGGTATTAAATCAAAAGTGTTAAAAACACCAGAATATTATCGAACATGATTCTGTCTGAGCTTTTTCAGCACTCTCTTCGATGTGGCATGTGGATTCTCCGAAAAATTTAGAAATAAACCTGTTCCAATTACTGTCCAATTTTTCTCACTTGCGTCTGTTCAAACATAATGGAACCCATTACATACTCTCGCACCATTAGTTTTGCATAGCTATCAGCGTGGCGTCTCTTGCGAAACAGAACGCGAACATTTTTGCGCATGACATAAGCTCCAGTCTACACACTAGCACGCATGTAGATGTTCTGTTCTTAGACTTTGAGAAAGCCTGTGGTATAATCCCACACAATTGTCTGTTCTTGAAGCTTTCCCGCCCAAACAATAAAGCCCCAACGCCACATCAACATGCCTACATGCAACGCCGTCATTGCATGTAGGCTCCCTAGCAAGAGGGCGCGCACCCAAACGATGCACTAGGGAGCCTACATGCAACGCCGTTTTAGGGTGGTGACAACACCAACACTTTGACCGCTATTTACCGCCAAATTTGGTGGGTAGCCATTTTGGTCCCCAGTCTTTCAGCCTTTTTTTTTGTCACGCTGTGATGTACTCATGTTGGCACGCGATCTATTAAATTTCTTTAATTTAGTTTTGCGCCAATGTGCACAAGAAACCTGCATACATCTTTAATATGCTAGTCGCCTTTTCCTTTTATTTTAACACATGAAACTTACTTATCTATTCCACGTCGTGCGACACATATAAAGTGCGACACATATAAAGTGCGACACATATAAAGCAACAAGTTATAAGGCACGATGGAGTGCTCGTGGTAGGATTATCTCACGCCAAGAATGTGAACTGCATTAATCATTGTCGTTGCCTTCCAGTTGTATATAATGTATAAAGGGTGCTTTTCGAAATGTGCTGTAATAAAGACTGTCCTTACTAGTCTGTTTAACTAAAACGTAGACGTGCCGTGTACGGCGCTCAGATGCGCCATTTGTCCCTGGCTGCTGAAGCCAAAGTTTATTAAAAGAAATTAATTAATTTCACGTCACCAAGGGTTGCGGGAAATGTGGTCTGTCAGCTGGTCTTTCGCCATTTTGGGCTCCAGATTTAACCCGCCAATTTAGCTGGCGGCGGCAAGTGCCTTTACGAAGGCTGTCACCACCCTAAAACGGCGTTCCATGTAGGCTTCCTACGATGCACGAGTTGCCGAGTGTCCCTGCGCGTTTCGTCGCTGCGACGCAGTGTTGCTAGGTTGCCATGTTCAAGACAGCCTAGCCTTCGCTTAACGGCGACGTTAAGCAATGTGTTAAATAAAGATGGCAATAAAACACAGTAAATTTTAACTTAACATTTGTTTATATATTTTGAAAAAGGTATTGCAGAACTCCTAGTGGTTCAGTCAGCTCAACTAATACGAGTATTGTGAACCTGGCTGAACCTGCAGCAGTATCGATGGTGTTCTAGCACAGCACGCGTAGCACAGGCGTGCTACGCATATGACGTCAGGTGTCGAACTGCGCTAAAAGCATTCGTCCTTTGGTCCTTGTGCTTCGTTGACCGTTCAATAATCAGACCAGTGCCCAGGAAAAAGAAAAGCTGACAACAAGCTGCAAAATCTCGTGCTTAACTTCGCCGTTGACATTTGGCAGGACGGAGGCCTCTACCTCTCTCCACAGTGCCATTTTCAAATTGTAGTCCTTGTTCTCCTTGTGTGAAGCCATCCACAGTGGTGGCCGACGCTGTACTCCAGAGATCAGTATCTCATTATTAATACAGCCGCTACGGCTGTATTAATAATGAGATACTGATCTCTGGAGTACAGCGTCGGCCACCATCTCATTATTAATACAGCCGCTACGGCTGAAGGCTTCTGCGGCTGCCATGTTCCCCTACCAAACGCGCGGAACGACGAACACAAAGCACGCAGCTTGCCCGGGCTTGCCTGCACGCCGCACGAAGAGTCGTTCCGGAAGTCGCGCTGGTTCACCGTGGTCACTTCATAGGCGTTCTGTGGTCACGTGAGGAGCGTCGCGCCGGCGACGCGGTGGCAGCTTCCGGCGCGGGCGTAAAAATCCTAGCAGTGGGAGGTGTCGACGCCGCAGCGCGTCCACACGCGACGCAGTCTCCGCGCTTGACGCCGTAGGCCCCAGGTGCGATGCCGCGCGTGCGGACGCTTTACAACGCGTACGTCTGGTTGGGAATTAATGCTCCCGTGCTCAAATGAATAATAGCTTTTCTGACCGGCCGGCAGCAGCTTGGCCATTGCAACAACTATTCTTCCTCTCACGCCACTCTGACCACTGCTCGCTGGATAGATGCGGCCATATACCCGAATGGAGAGGGCACGGTAATCAGCGTGGCTGGACACAGACAGCAGGAACTGGTATCCGCCTTCTTTCGTACGCAGAACGTCGCCGCAGCAGAAGAGGCCGCCATTGCCCTCGCCATCTCGGCATCGAGACAAAACGAAGAACTATATATTCTTACAGACTGTCAATCAGCATGTCGAGCCTACGCGAACGGCCGTCTACATAAAATAGCATGCAATATTCTTAATCGCCTCAACGAAATACCCCGCACCACGATAATTTGGACCCCGGGACACGAAGCCGTCAGCGGAAACCATCGCGCACACATGGTAGCCCGAGGTCACTGCAACCGGGCACTGCAAGAAACGCCAGAAGACCCAAGTCCAGAAACTGTACAAATTTACTACAATATACTGCAGCACTACCGCCTTTCGAGAAGAACGATGCCGCCACCGCACCCATCCCTCACCAGAGCTGAAGCCACGACCTAGAAGCAACTCCAGACCAACACGTATCCTCACCTCACGCTCCTTCACGCGATGTACCCCACCCTTTATCAGCCCCTTTGTCCCTTCTGTACAGATCAACCTACCCTCTACCACACCACATGGACGTGCCAAAATATCCCCAATAACTCCCCAAATCGACACACAACGCACGAGCAGTGGGAGATGGTGCTGACCAGCTCGGCACTGGAGGATCAGCGCAAGCTTATCGCCAGAGCCGAAAGTGCTGCCACCGCCGCTGGGGCCCTGGACTGAAGGCTCCACCCACCACGGAGATCGACGCTTCTCCGTGCCCCATCAAAATAAAGTTTTGTCTCTCTCTCTCACGCCCCTGTTCTCTCAACATTCCTCAAGGTACCATCCTAGGCCCTCTCCTCTTTCTGATTTATATAAATGGCTTCGCTAATTGCAGATTTCATTGTGTGCCGATGACTGCGTCCTCTATCGTCGTACACAGCACTTCCAATCGAATAAACCTGCTCTCCGATACAAACTGCAATAAATATTGGTGATTCATTGATAATGTCCCTTAATGTCTCCAAAATTGTGCATATCCCCTTTCACCGCAAGCAGTCCTACCTGTCCCCAACATATACGTCAACGGCTCTGTAATTCCCTGTACCACTAATTTCAAATACTTAGGCATTAAGTTCTCTTGAAACCTGTCCTGGTCCTCCCACATATTGTCTCTTATAAGCGAAGCTATTCGCGTACTCGGATACCCGCGCCATAATTTGAGAATGCTCCTCCCTACTTTAAAATCCTGTCCTACAATACCTTGGTTGACCCAAAACTAGAACTAGCCACCACTATCTGGGACTCATACCATTCTACCCATATCACATGCTAGGGGCAGTCCCACACCGAGCTGTCAGGGTTGCCTACTCTTATTACGCGTCTCCGCACTTAAATAAAAAAGCTCTATTGAACCTTTGGTCGGCCGACGCAAAATCTCTCACCTCTGCCTTTGTCATAAGTTCTGTCATACTTCACAATACTCCTTTCATAATCATTCCCTCTTATCGCAGCTCTAACGGCATAGATCATTATGAAGCTGATTACCCATCGCCAGAACATTCTTTGTAACACTTGAACTCATTCTTAATTCAAACAGCGCCACAATGGTACGCATTACTCGTCAACGCTGTATATTTCACCAAAAACGTGGAATTCAAGAAGATCGTTGAACATCTCATTAAGAGATTTTGCCCCCATCTCATGTAATGGCCCTTTACCGGGGCACTTGAAGAACTCAATAAATAAATGAGTGTGTAAAGTTATGAGGGCAACCAAGGCAGTCGCAGATGATGTGTGAGATCATTTCTGGTGTATCACATTCTTCAGGGTTGTGGTCATTTTTGCGGCCTATCATATGAAGTTTACGGCGTGCGAATGCAATCCCGAGCCTGCACGAACTGCCTCGTCGCACAGCGCAGCTCCCCTGCATAACCAGCCGCACACAATGGGCACAGACCCTCAAGGCTCATCCAAACGATGATGACCCGCAGACAGCCTACAACGACGACATTGGAACGTGGTTCGTAGGCGCTAAGTTTTGCATCATCGTCGATTAGGCATCCGCTTGCTTAGCACACGCAGATATGTTCATTAAAGAGCCTGCTGGTGCTCTTGTGTATGCAAACATGCCTAAGGAGAGGATACGCATTTTGACTCTGTTTGCTCATCTTGTGACGCTCAGAAGATGAGACACAAGATAAGATGCACTCATCGATCGCCTAATTCACTCTGCTCTGTAAAAGCACGCAGTGACCTGACAGACTGAGGACGGCGAAAGGATGACAATAACATGACAGCGAAGGTATCGTGACAATGACACGAAGGCAATAAAATGACAATGGTGACATGATAATGACTGCGTGTTGGTGTTGGAGCTCATGTGTGCGCTTACGTGCATCAGCTGCCGTCGTGCGCCACCCCGCGATTCGCACTATATGTGGAATTCGTTTGCACTGTATCCGGTACTCGCCAATCGTCCTAGACTGTAGCCAGCAGCCAGCAGGGATAACAATTGGACGACGAGGACATTACACTCTGTATGACCCACGCGCTCGCCAAGAGCTATTCGGCAAGACAGCAGCCAGCAGCAGCAGTAGCGGGAATGTCGAAGGAAGAGACAAAGAATGCTTACCCCTCATTAGAAAGTCGCACGTCTTGCTGAGCAAAAAACAGGGGTCACTTTGTATGTGCCAAATTATACAACTTACGGCTGTGGGCTGTTAAGCCGAGTAGATAACATGGGTCACTTAGTTTGTGCCGGTGGGTACGTTTCCGAAGAGACGACTTCAGTTTTTCAGACTACTTCAGTCTATAATGAAAATGAAGCCAGAGAAATGCCGTTTTCATATATGCTGTTTTGCAAAGGGGGCATGAAAATACGGCTTTAGAAGCGCTCGTATTGAGAAATACATTCATAGACATGCTAAGCTTGGATGGGATAAAAGCGGAAGGCTTGCATCGAGTTGATTAATAGACGTGACCAGAGGACGAGCAATATCATACGAAGGGAAAGCATGGCAGAATGGATCTAGTGGAGGCCGCGGAAGGCACCGGCAGTGAATTAAAAAAATGCAGCAGACTGCAGCGATTCCTTCTGCTCTGAGGTCATGTACTGTCACAGCAGCCATTCTCCCATAGTAGAGACCACGATATTATTTTCGCTAGCCTGCTTTTGCCATATAACTGCGTTGGTCAACTACCAGACACTCGACGAGAACCCATTGGTGATGGGGAAGCTTGCAGAGGGTAGGAGTGTGGACATAAAAATGTACTGACGCGAAAGCGCCAATAGCCGCGTTTACATGAATGCGACAGTATCGCATCGCATTTCCAAGCGCATTTGGGGAAGGCAACCTGACGCCGATTACATGTAGCGCATTAACTTCCCCGAGAACGTAGCGCCACATGCGTGAGTCAACTCCCGCCCGTAAATGTACCATCGCCTCGCGCATTAATGCGATGTGCCTTCATAGAGCATTACCACTCTTTACATGAATGCGATGCGCTAGAAATGCGATGCGATGCGCCACGGTCGCATTCATGTAAACGCGGCTAATGGCCCACTGAGCGAAAAAGCCGGCCTCTGTCGTCTAACTGTCGAATGCTTTCGCATTCACAAATCATAAGAAGTGCTTATAGGAGTCCTCGGAGTCTATGAAGTAAATATCTCGAAAAATGTTTTTTTGTGATATTACAAGATATTTTTATTCACAATATTTGCTTGATTGTACAGAAAGACAAGTGTGCATTAGATACATAAGTTCTTACTTATTACTCTTTCTGTTGTACACAAGTCGCTTTACGTCTGACATAGTAAGACATGTACAATTCGAACAACGTAAAAAGCGACTTTTATAACTCTTGTATTTCTTCCTTCTAAGTAGGTTATATTTTTTATCTAAAATGTATAGCTTTTGTAGCATTTTATTTGCAGCAGTTTATTCTAAGGCTTATGCTAATCCTATTTTAGGGGCGAAGCACCTTAGGGCCGAGCCATGTCCCTCCCTCGTCGTCCGTAGCTCTGGTTTGCATGGAGACCGCTAGGGGCGCTGTGGTGCACAAGGGCGTTCGTCCTCGACGCGCGCTCTCTTTCTCGTTCGCGACGCGCACACTCTTTCCCTCTCGTCCGTAGCTATGGTTTGCATGGAGTCCACTAGGGGCGCTGCGGTGAACAAGGACGTTCGTTCCCGACGCGCGCTCTCTTTCTCTCTTCATCCATGGATGGTAACGGTCGCTTCTGATAACAGCGCGCCCGCTATGGACGAAAAGGCGAGAGTGGCGGCTCAACTGCAAGCGGATTCGAGGGCTCGCAAAGCTGCTGCAGCACGGCTACGCAGACAACAAGCGGACCCGGAGTCTAGGGCACGGGAAGCTGCAGCAAAGCGGCAACGCCGACAAGCGGACCCGGACCTGAGGGCTTGCAAGGCTGCAGCAGTACGGCAACGCCAGCAAGCGGACCTGGAGCTGAGGGCTCGCGAAGCTCACTCTTTAACCGAGCATAGGCGTCACCAACCTCAGGTAGAGAACGCTTCCGGCGTTTTGCCGCCGCTTCCCGCGCTCTCACCGCCTCTGGGTCCGCTTGCCGGCGTGGGGAATTCACGGTTAACCGAATGATCCCCCGGTGCTTCGCCCACTCATCATGATTCACTTCGAGGATATGCGGTGATTTTTTTTCTTGTTCGAGGCAGTTCTACATCTGTCTATTTAAATATATTTCATTCAGATTATCTGAGCGCATCGCGTTTATTATTCTAGTGTCTGTGCTATCAAGTTGAGGCGGTGTTGTGGCCATTTTAACAAGTTTTGAGAGCTTCAGTAACAGAGTCACATTTCCCCCCACCAGTTTAGCAGGACAATACCGAAGCTTCTAACGGCCCGACGTGAAGGCCAAATGGTGTTAGGGTTGGTAATATCGACTGAATCACGAATTGATTTATCTATTAAAAATGTCCCGCAAAACGATCAGTCTTCATCCATGACCTCCTTTCATTTAATCAACCTAATCTATTTGACATGTTCGATGAATCGTTTTCGAGAGATTGACAAGACTGGCCCATAAATTTTGAAATCGTACTAGAATGGCAGTGCACCAGCAGTGACTGTGCGGCTGTGGTAGAGCGACTGTCGACTGTTTTTCCGAGCCCCGACTGATGCGGAGCCGAGCGCTTCCCCACACCGAAGCTACCTCGCCACCCGAAGTCCGATGCTTAAATTGCCCTCGCAATTCAAGGCATACGATAGTAACCAAGTCGTTGATCGTCGTGTCACTGCCAGTCCACTTCAGACGTGGTATACTATTCGTGCCGGTTTGGAGCATGTATTTGGCAAAGCGATGGAGTTCATAATTGAGGCAAATCAATAGCTTCCGAGCGTCTATTCTAGCATGCTGGTTGTGTGAGCATTCAAAGAAAGTGTCAGTTTCACCGAGACATCCAGCCAATTGACATTCCTCACTATGTAGAAAAGGACGTACATGTGGCTTAAAGATCTAAACCAGTAATTTTCCTTTCCCCTGGGCATATTGCTATTTCTTGCATATTTTAGTTGGATTGCCCCTCAATTTTGCCATAATTCTTATTTCTTGTTTAGCTGTACTGTACAGGGATTCACTAGCGCCATGTATCTTGTTTAGTTCCACTCTCAGTGCCATTTTATAACACATTTTTTCTCAAACGTCACTAGTGCCAACTGTATTTACCCTTTAATAACTGAAACATTATCCGTTATCAAACTTTATACACTCGTATTTCTAACTTGGTTCCACCTCTCAAACATTAAAATAGGATCCTACAGAATTAGATAACTGTGTCACAGCCTTTTGAAAGTGCCCGGCAAGAATTTCGATTAATCAATAAATCGATAAAAAACTGCATCGTAAGCGATTAATCGATTAAATGCAAAAATGATAAATAAATAATCATTATTCGAATAAACAAACTTATTCGACCATCCCAATGCGGCATTACAGGTGACCTTGATATTGAAAGTCTCCGTACATAATACTTGTTTAACCAAGTTCTGTGTGTAAATCCATCTTAGGCCGCAGGTGAAGAGGTGTCATGTCGACGACGGCATGATAACGGTGGCGTGATGGAGCTGACGTCCTCGCTTACGTCCATCACCTGCCGCCAGGCCACCTCTATTCGCACTATATCTGGCGTTTGTTTGCACGATGACTGGTGCCGGTCAATCAGCAGCCAGAAAGGTTGACAATAATAAAACGACAACAGTGTGACGGCAATAGTTTGCAGATATAGGTATGACGACGCTAGAGTATTGACGACGAATGTATGTCGACGACGGCATGACATCGAAGGCGTGAAGACATTGGATGAGGAAGCTAGAATAACTGCAACGATGAATGACAAATGATGAAATCCACCACAATGATTTTAAAACGCAGTTACTGCTCACTACAAGGAGTAGCAAACATAGCCGTGCCGTCCTATGTGTGAGCTGTTCTGCAAGACAGGAGAAGTACGAGTTGTGGAAAAGGTGAAGGAAGAGGCAAAGAATGCTTTGCTCTAATGCCAAATTAAGACTGACGCATATTTGCTTACCAATTGTGGAGAAGAACGCCGCAATAATATACCGACCAGCGTGCATTGCCGTACTTTAAAACGTTTTTGCGAGAAATACCACGCGAGAACACGCTGCGAACGAGATTGCATGGCCTTGCATGAAGGCATAAGCGCTGCCTCCTACGGTGTTTTTTTTTCAGCCATTGTTCGCGTGTCTACAAGAATCCATTGTAATCAAATCACAGTTGTGAAGAAATATACATTTTGTCCCTGTAGTCCAAGAAAAAAAGACAAATGGGCCATTGCCTGCCGTTTTTTCTTTGCAGGTGTACGACTGACAGCATCGTGTACGGCTGAGAAACCTAGCTGCTTAAGAAAGTATTGACAGCTGGGTGAGTTTGTACCGGTTCATCTTTTTTAGGAAAGTGCGCTGTAGGACGGGGCACGAGGAAAAAAGTGAGACAGACGAGCGCAGGATCGTCTGCGCTCGTCAAAAAAGATAGCTGTTTGAGTAGGGTTGGTATCTATGGTAAATACATGACTTATCGATCAGCTAGTGCGCGTCGTAGTGCCCTTAGGTTTGCTTCTCTGGATATGATTTTATTGGCCGGTATATTCTGTGTATAGCCTTCTTATTGCCTAGTAGTGGCATATAAACCAGAGTCCCTTAGCACAAAAGCCCGATGCTCTAGCCATTAGACCACTGCAGCGTTCATACTCGTCGCGTGCCAACTCTGACTAGCTGTTTTGCTAGTTCCATTGTTTTGCTGCGATCATCATGGAGACTACTAATATTGTCTGACCAGCACGGCAACCCATTTAAAGACAGTGACGCGAGACAATAAGTGCTGTGATAATTCTTCCAATCTCTAGATTTGGCGACCCGACACGGCGGTGCGGGCCAGGGTATTTGATGGCGTTTGTTGGCAGGCGCTGATGCCTATGGGAAGATTTCACTCGAGTCAAATTTTTTGAGGTATTTTCGTCCAAAATGACAACGTAAACGAGACACCTAAATACAGAAGAATAAAAATGGATTGGAGTGCATACGGCAGGCACTATCAAATCTTGACTGGGAGCTTACCACTGTCGATGAAAGTAAAAGTGTACAATCGCTCCATTCCACCGGTGCTCACATATGGGGCAGATCTTGGAAGTCAACCAAGAAGCTCGAGGACAAGTTCTGGGGCGCGCAAAGAGCGATGAAGCGAAAAATGTTAGGCGTAACAATAGGAGACTAGGAAAGAGCGCTGTGTATGAGCGAGCAAGTGGGGATAGAAGATATTCTAGTTGACATTACCCGAGAAAAAATGGAGCTGGGCAAGCCAGGTAACACGTAGGGTAGAGAGAGAGAGAGAGAGGGGGAGAAACGGGGTGGGAAAGGCAGGGAGGTTAACCAGAAAAGATTGTGGTTTGATGGCCTGCACTGGGGCAAGGGAAAGGAGAAATGAAAGACGGAAAGAATAGCGGCGAGAAAAAAGCAAACTCATGAAAAAAAGGAGGTTGTAAACGGTCCGTGAGAACTATAGTCTGTCAGATAGCCCACTCAAGCGCAAGAACTTAGAGTGCCTTGACTGACTAGTTCTGTAGCGACTGCATAGGCCGGCGTTCCAGGACTGTCTCCTTCGAAAGTGGCCGGTCGTCAAGACGCGCTAGCGCGGTCGCGAGTGACTGCCTGTGTGTGCGGTATCGGGCACAATGACAAAGAACATATTCGATAGTTTCCTCGTCACCGCAGTGGTCACACGCAACACCAACCTCCCATCCGATGCGGATAGCAAACGACTTCGTAAATGCGACGCCAAGCCATAATCGGCAAAGTACCGTTGTCTCCGGTCGGGTTAGTCAAGGTGCAGGGTGAAGTTGAAGACAGGGGTCCAGCCGGTGCAGACGTGAGTGCTGTAAACTAAGTGTGTTCACCAGGGTTTATGTGGCATCGTTTGCAAGCACTCCAAGTTTAGCTGCTGCGTCTGTTGACAGCGGGATTGGTTCCTGCACGCTGTCTTCATGAGCAGATCGAGCAGCTTCATCGGCATTTTCGTTGCCCATTACGCCTCAGTGGCTATGGCACCACTGAAATGTGACGTCGTGTACTTGCTCGACGAGGTGATGAAGGATCTCTCGGATTTCTAGTACTATTTGTTCATAGGTCCACGGTGTAAGGCGGAAAGCAAGCACTGTAGAGCTGCCTGGGAGTCACTGAAAACACTCCATTTTTGAGGTGGTTACTCACAAATTATACGAAATGCGCTACGAAGAGCAGCAAGCTCCCCGTATGTTGATGTCGTCTGGTGTGATGTCTTGAACTTCAATGGTGTTGACTTTCGCAGCAAATATCACCAATCCACGAGAACCGGCCACTGTGGCTGAACCATCAGTGTAGAGATGGGTATGATGACAGCATTTTTCTTACAGCAAGATTCCAGTGTTGCTTGAGAGCTGGCGATGAGAATTGTGCCTTCGTTTGAATTGCTGGCACTGTCAGTCGAACTTGTGGCTGAGCCAAGCACCAAGGGCTAAACAAAACTCTCGTTGCAGCTGTGTAATCTGCTGAAAGGTATACACGATAAGGCAGTATCGTCTGACAAAAAGAGGCGCGTGGTCGGTCTTCTGGCATTGAGGCTAGATAGTGGGAAGTGGCGCGAGCAAGGTGCCTGACGTGTGCTCCGAGCGTTTCCATAATAATGTGAATCTTGGCTGGGTAGTCATGCGCAATTTCAATGGTTTCTGATGTTGATGTACATCGTGGCATCCCTAGACAGACGCTAAGTGACGGTGTGTGAGCACTTTTGATTGTACGGTACGGATGTTAGTTCTACAGGTATCGGTCATGACTGCCAAGCTGTAACTCAGATACCCGAGAAAACGCGTCTTGTAGAGTTGCATCATCGTGTGTACAGAACTACCCCACGCATTTCCTCCAAGAAAATTGGAAGGATTAGATATGGGCTGTAAGGCGCTTCTTTAGGTAGGACACATGGGGACTCCAACAGAGGTCACGGTCTATGATTACCCCTAAGAACCTGTGCGTCCTTAAATAAGTTATATTTTGTCCATCGATGGATATGGCGTATGAAGTCATTCGTTTCCGGCTAAACATGACCAATGGACATTTTTCTGGGGAAATCTTGAGGCCTTGTTCGCTAAGGTTTTCCATCATCATCTCAAGTTTTTGGAGCCCTGCACGCACTTGTGGACGCGTCACCCCAGATGCCCAGACGTAGATGTCATCGGCAAAGATTGAAAACTTCACCGTATTTGGTAGACATTTTACGAGACCAATGAGGACAAGGTTGAAGAGTGTGAGACTCAATACACCACCTTGCCGAACTCCACGGTGTGTGTAGCGTAGAGAACATGGGCTGTCTTCGGTATCCATAAATGGAGACCGCATATGTAAATAACTGCGTGTCCGAGGATAAAGTCTACGGCCGAGGTCAAGTATTTCCATAGCCTCAAGTATAGCCTCATGAAGAACATGGTCATATGCTCCTTTGATATCTAGGAACATGGCAAGAGATAATCGCTTAGACGCTTTTTGATGACGAACTTATGTAATGAAATCGATGATGATGTCAATGGAGCAGCGGTGGCGTCGAAAGCCAGCCATGGCGTCTGTTTAACTTCGTAGCGTTCCAGGTATCATTCAGGTCTGGCGAGGATCAACCGAATAGTAAAAACCAGTCAAAAGACGAAGGACAGAGAAGAGACGTGGCACACACGACGACTGGATCAATCGTTCCATTACCTTCCCAATTCAGCTAGCTAGCGCGATTGGGCTGTATGAAGCAATCTCCAGAGGAGACTTCCCAGGTTTGAGGAGGTAGTAAGGGGGTAGTAGGATGGGAGTTGTACGGTGATAGGATACAAACGAGGACAAAGTGGGCAAGATCGGTATTCTCGTGCGGGGAAGCAGACGAGTGGGACTTGCTTAATTGGTGCGGTAAGAGCGAGAACATTCCGTTGGCGGCGGATTTGGTGCCTGAATCTGCCTTCCGCTGTACTTTGCGTGTTGCTCTCTGCACGGTATTTATCTTCTTTCCCAGTGATATACAGGGAGTCATTGCGGCTAAGTGATTCACCCTTGTTGTTATCTAATTCTTCACTCTCAGCATGTTTGTATCCTGACACTTAATGTTTTCACAATAGTTGTTGCGATACGGAACCTGCACTGAGCATTATGAAACCTCACGCGTGAGGAACAAACAGTCGACTTAGTTGTCTTTAAGGTAGCATGTTCATCACTTGTAGAAACACAACATCCTTAGTTATTCAGTTCGCGGACGCGTACCTTGCCAATTACAGCATTCAGAGGTGCAACAGTCGGGCTCAGTTGTACCTCTGAATTCTGTACTTGGCAAGGTACGCGTCCGCGAACTTGCTTCAGTTAATTACCCCACACCACCTTGGGCACAAAAACTAAATACAAGTTAGACAGACCGCTGAGGAGTCTCTGTTTGTATAGCAGCATTTGTTTCTTTGTTTACCGGTATTGCTTGTGTTTGTGCATGTTCAGTCCCTTTGTATCATAGCAGCCTGATTGGTGTATGCTTATCTAGTATCGTTAGGACATTTCGTTGACACGCATTGCTGTGTTTCATTATGCTCAATGGAAATTATTTTATAGTCATTGTATAAATTTTAATAATTTTTCTCGTTAGCTATATTCAAGTTCGCTGTTTTATATATCTCTGTTAATGTACCGTGTATGCTTTTGCCTGCTTGCCAGGCTCTTCCACTCAAGCCATCAGTGGCTTTAGCAGGCCAGAATGCATGCGCGGTTTTTAATAGTGGCAATAAAGGTATTAATATTATTATTATGCTAAGCCCAAAGTCAGGTATTTCAACCGCAAAGAGCGAGCATTTCTTTTTCTTATTCCCTAGATACTGTACCATTGTGTAAGGTCCGTGAGATCGATGATCTCGGTGTACTTTTTCATACAACCTTACACTTTTAAGCTCACACAAAATCCGTTGCAATGCGAGATATGCGCACTCTTGGCTCTGTTTGCGGACTATTGAGAGAATTCAAATCTCCCACACCGTTCCGCAAGTTCTAGACAACAATCTGTCTTCCTCAACTCGAATACGGGACGGTCGTCGGGCACACCATTTCTAGATCCACCAGTGGCATTTTAAATCGGGTCCCGAAAAAGTTTCTAAGCATATATTATCATCGCTTTGCTAACACGGACCCTGGGCCTTGCTCTAGCACTGTTGAATTACTGCCATTGCCCTTACATCGCTGCCGACGTAATCGCGCTGACTTCCTTTTCAAACTCCTTCACGGTATGCTGATGTACCCCGAACTCCACAATTGGGTAATTTTTCGTATTCCGCGTAAGATCACCAGATAACATAGACCTTTCCATTTTCCTGCCTGTCATCACCAACACTCAACCGTCCACAAAATACAAAGTCTTTACAACGCCCACATTTATGACCTTGATATTTTTCACAACTCTCTGTCATTGTTCTTTTCCGAGCTTTGCCTTGTTGTGTCATAGTTTCACACATTGTTCTACTGCCCTTCTCCTCCTTTCTCTAAGGTATTCATTTTGCGCCTTGTTGTATGTAAACTCTTCTTTTCAAGATTGTTATTTTTATTCATTGTTTTGTTCTATTGATATGCCCTTGCCATTCTAACTATTTTTTTATTTTTTGATGTAAGCGTGCGCCAGCACTCAGACCACATGGTTGTTCCTGGGCATGATAAATAAATAAATGATTGATTGATCGATTATTATTATTTTGTGCGATATCGAAAACAAGCTATTGGGCCTCTATACCACTAACAATATAACGTGGCTCTTATTAGTATGATGTTGGCATTCTTGCAATTCGCTGTGGGCATGTATCTGAGAGCTGTTATTCTTGCGCATCCCTCAACCATGTGACCAAGTGCAAGTGCAAGCTTCCTCTCTGTTGGATGTCGATGCGTTTAAAAAAATCGACCACTAGGTGTGCACCGAAGGGGGAGATCTTTTGACTGTTGCAGCACACCCATGGAAATTCGGACGAGCTTATCAATGTACAAGGCACAGACGACGGAGTTATTGTTGACCAACTCCGCCTTGTACATTGAGTGCATGTCGCAAACTTCACGGCAGAGGGCGGGGTCCAGATGCTTCAAACGCTCGATGAGGGACAGCAAACGCTCGTTGTGCAGCTCCGACATAGTCGGCGTGAGGAAGAGCGTCGGCTTCCCGAGTTGGCGAATCACAGTGCAAACGTCGCGTTTTGTCTGCGACCACGGAGTTGGGTATTTTCCGAATAAACGCGAAGTCGTGTTCGACGCACTCCTCAACAAAAGAGTCGTCACGGAGCATCTTCTTTGTGACATTCGTAAGTGATACCATGTTGAGGAACGTCACGCTGGAACCGCTGCAGATCAGAAAGCGCAGAAGTTTCATGACCATGAACAGGACGTGTGGTGGCATCAAGCTGCGTTTGTCTCGCCGCCGCGTCTCACCTGTAGCGCGGTCGACTACCGAGGCATGTACGTCGGGGTTGATGCGTCGTGACTCACCCAAGTAAATCTTAGGGAACGATAAATCCTCCGCGTATTGGTCCGGCAGCGTGCTCTGCGATGTACGATGCTTCCCGGGCGAGGACGCGTCCAGGTAACGGGCGAGTGCGCACGCATGCAACATCGGCTCCGTGAGACCGATGCTGGCCTTCTGGTAAATTGTCATCTCGTTTCAAGAAACTTGCCGTGTAGCTACCCAAAGGTGAGTGGAGGCCACTCATCAAGTTTGGTGACCATATCGTCCAGCAAACGTGACTTATTGGACAGAGAAGACCGACAGGCCGGACAGGCCACGCCATGCCAGGCGCGAGTCCTAGCTCGGCGAATCACCGGCAGCCCACGATGATGGAAGTACAAGTCGAAGGAACTACCCTCCGAGAAGAGGACTACGACCCAGCAGACTGGACTAAGATCATCGGAACCTATCAAGGCAAGTCCCAGTCAAAAGCCCGAATGGAAGATACAAACGGGGTACGCGGAAAACAGAAGGCATCCGAGGAACGCACCGAAACGCTCCCCGCGTCGACGTGGCGTCCGACGTACCGCCCGAACCCGGCGCACTTGCGTGCAACGCAGCAAGTGAAGCGAAAAAGTCGCGAAATGGCTCCACTGCCACAACATGCGATTAAGGTAGTTTTCCGCTCACAGGGAGGCCTATTCTTACCCAACATACAACCGCAGCGGCTGCTCCGCTGCCTCTTCGAAACGGCGAAGATACCGATGGGAGAAGAAGTGCAACTACGCGTGCACCCAATGAACAACACGTGCACAGTAGCCACCACTAACCAGGAAGCAGCCCTTAACCTGGTTAAAATCAGAAGCATTACCCTAAACGCGAAAGCGTATGGGGTGGCAGCGTACATAGTCCCTGCAGCGGACACAGTAAGAGGCGTGATATCGAATGCTTTTTGGGATGAAACGGAAGAAGAGCTTCTGCAAGATCTACAAGCGAGAAATCCGGAAGCAGGCATTCTACTAGCAAGACGCATGGGCAAGTCTAAATCCATCCTTATAACCTTTGCCCAGGGACCCATCCCCCGTAGAATCATCTACTATGGGGGAGTACACCTGTGCACGCCATATAGGGCGCGACCAGAGGCCTGCACGAACTGTCGCGCCCCAGGACACAGATATGATGTGTGTCCAGAACCGAAAATACCGAGATGTCCAAGATGCGGCGAAGATCACGGCGAAGACAGAACACGTCAGTGCGTGCCCCGATGCATTCTGTGCGGAGGAGAGCACCTTACAGGAACAGGATGGTGTAAAGCAACGAAGCGACAACAAACAACGAAGCCACCGGTAAACAGGGAAACAATCGGAAGACGCCAGCTACACCCAGAAGATTTTCCAAGATGGAATCCATCAGCCCCCCCGAAGGCCCCCGAGGAGCTCACATGGGCAGAACGAATCGTCCGCAGACCAGACCCCCGGTACGAGGAGATGATCCGTCTTCGAGAGGAGGTAAGAAGCTTGCGACAGGCCATCACCCAACCCCACCCATCACCCGTCACCCAAACCATCACCCAACCTTCACACCCACCCACTGGTCACCCTTTACCCCTAGACACCCAGAGTTCATCTCCCGCAGAAACCTCAACCTCCACCCCACCTACAAAAAAGAAAAGAAAAGACGTTCCTCCGCCATCAGCCAAAACAACAGAGCTGGAGCAATCAGACAAAACAGCTGAGATGGAGGCTCAGTTTGAAGCCAAACTTGAGGCCAAATTAACAGCGAAACTGGCACACTTCCAACAGCAGATGCGCGATGAATTCCAGCAATTCCTAGACAAGCGCCTGCAAACACTCGAGGCTCGATTCCCAACTCTCGAAGCTCGGATCGACAGCCTCATTGACGAACGCTTCAAAATTTTAGAGAACAAGCTAGATACCTTCTGTACCCAGCTCAGGACACAGATGGGCCTAATGGTGGTGGAGGCAACCAACCAAATGCAGACGGTGCCCCTACCCCATACCACTCATCCCCCCTCCACTTCCCAAACTTCTGGGCAGCAAAATGGCAGGTGATTCATCTAATTCTAAGACTCCTCCCCTTTTAAAACTCTGTCACTGGAACTGTCGCAGCATACGCCGTAAGCGAGAAGCGCTAATTCAACTCATACTAAATGAGGAACACCCACCAGACCTAATTCTGCTACAGGACCCTAAAACAAGCATATCGCTCCCAGGATATACTGCTTATCACTCACCAAACGATACTACTCCGGTTGTGTCCACCTTTATCAAGCGGTTCATAAGGCATACTCAACTTTCATTCTCCCGCATAGTACAAAACGTAGTCGTTGAAGTTATCCCACTCGACATTCAACAGGATTCCTTACTCATCGCCAATCTATATAATCCGCCGAGTATGGCAGCAACGCGCTGCGCTCACCTAATAGCGCAAATTACCGCAGCGGCAAATAAAACACCAATAATAGTGGCCGGAGACTTTAATTGCGCGCACATCGATTGGGGATACCAGAGAACTTCTGGCAGAGGGGAGGTTCTCATGACACAAGCTCAACAGTCCAAGCTCACGGTGTACAATGATTTCGACTGCCCCACCAGACAAGGTACAACAGGAATGATGGACACAAGTCCGGATCTCACGATGGGCAGACGCATCCACAACCTTCAATGGAATAGAACAACACATACTTTAGGCAGTGACCATTATATTATCGAAGTTCAAGTCTCAGGTCCCCAAGCGTCTCGAAAAAGAATAGAGCATAAATTAATCAACTGGGATAAATTTAGAAAACGGCGGGAAACAAACCAACAAACAGGGCCGGTGGATGCGCTAACCTGGACAGCACAAGTCCTCGAGGACCAAGCGGCGTGCACCAAGGAATATAGCCCAGAACAGCAAGTTCCAGTTATGGACTCAAAATTGGCGCATATGATAGAAGCGCATGAAAGTCTCATGAAAATATATGCTAAGCAAAAACGCAACAAGAAGCTCCAAATCAGGATATCTGAGCTGGCACAGCAAATTCAGGATTACAGCCAACAACTTTGTAGACAGAATTGGCAGCAGATATGTGAGGGTCTCAGAGGCAATCTCAGTACCGCTCGAGCGTGGCATATTTTAAAACATCTAGTTGATCCCATGAAAAGTAAACAACACACTAGAAATCTTGTCGCTCGACTAACACACAACCATAAATACGCGCGCAGGCGCTACTACAGAAACTTAAGAGCGTACACACCTCGCCGGGCACTTCCACTCCACTGCCGGATTTCGCCGGCCCACCAATTAATGAACTAGACAGGGACATAACTATACAAGAAGTCCGAGCAGCACTTCATAGACTCAGCAACACCACGCCAGGCGAAGATCGCATAACAAACGCCGCTCTTAGAAACCTAGACGACAATTCCCTGCAAGAATTTACCGGTATCTTCAACAAGCATTGGCTGAGCGGCACACTGCCAGAGGAGTGGACACATGGAAGGGTCATACTAATACCGAAACCTAACAAACCAGTTACCCCAGAAAATATGCGCCCCATCTCCCTTACCTCCAGCCTAGGCAAACTCTTTGAGCAAGTCATCCTAGCTAGATTGCACGGTCACATGGAAGACACTAGTCAATACCCACACTCAATGATTGGTTTCCGATCGGGCTTATCCACGCAAGATGCCATGCTGCAACTCACAACAGCTATTCTGGACCCCCTCATACCTGCGCACACTAAAGCGGTACTGGCGATTGACCTCAAGAAGGCTTTCGACAACGTCACGCATGAGGCCATCCTAAAGGCCATGATAGACCTAGGAGTTGGCCAACGAACATAAAGGCTTTCCTGCAAAACCAAACGGCCAGCATGTGCGTAGACAACCTTCGTACACGCCGCTACACACTAGCGAACGTAGGCACACCGCAAGGCTCAGTGCTGTCCCCATTCCTTTTTAACGCAGTACTTATTCCGCTCGCGCGGAAGCTACAGCAAATTCCACATCTTGACCATACCCTGTACGCGGATGATATCACCCTCTGACTACATGTGGATCGGACGCGCAAATCGAAGAAACACTGCAAACAGCCGCAATAGTAATACAGGAAGAGGTCACCAAGGTAGGCCTCACCTGCTCACTGGAAAAATCTGAACTTTTGTTGATCCCGCCAAAGGGTAGAACGTATCATACTCCTATTAGAATCTACCTACAGGATAGGGTGGTCCCACAGGTCCACACCATTCGAATCCTTGGCCTCTACCTGTAACAAGATGGGAGACCATCAAACGCCTAAAGAGCACGCTAGCAGCTACCACGCAGCTAATACGCAGAGTAACAAATAAAGCTCACGACCTGCGGGAAGAAGATATTCTGCGAGTAGTACAAGCGTATACCATGAGTAGAGTACTGTACTCTACCCCCTACCTCAACCTCAATATAACCGAAACCCAAACAATAAATTCTATAATCAGACGAGCTACCAAGGCTGCGCTCTGCCTGCCCAAAAGCACCAGTAACGAACGACTGGCGAAGTTAGGCATGCATAACACCATACAAGAACTAACCGAAGCACACCTACAAACACAATATCTCCGACTAGCCAGTACCTCTACCGGGAGGCATATACTTTCAAAACTCGAAATTCGCATCCCTGCTAATCATGACTCCCTAAAAGCCCTTCCTACAGAAATTCGTCAAACGCTACACATTCGACCGCTCCCTCGTAACATGCACCCCGACCAAAACCGCGAGCGGCGGAAAGCCAGAGCAGCAGCCCTACATAAACGGTACGGCGATGAACAGAACGCAATATGGGTAGATGCTGCATGCGATCAGCACGGAGCCACAGCGGTTGCTTACACACTGAACACACCTCCATTAATAAAGGAACTACCCCAGGGAACGGACCCAGAGGAAGCGGAAGAGATCGCTATAGCGCTAGCGCTCGGCAGCTCCAGTGCTACCTACATTCTGAGTGACTCTAAAACTGCACTGCTAAACTATGCTAGGGGCAGAGTTCACCCTGCCCCTAGCGGGGGTTCTGGGTCACATACTGACCCAGAACCCCCCCTTATCCCGCAGCGCTGAGCTCATCTGGGTGCCCGCGCACTCTGGAAGCCCCGGCAATGAGGCCGCCGATTCTTTAGCCCGAGGGTCGAGAAACCGGGCACAGGCGGACCTCATGGGGGGTTTCTCGAGGGAGCGTGCGTGTACCTTCGCTATATACCCACCGCCCCACTCTTCCCTCACTACCAGGGAGCAACACCTGTGGCGCTGTCTGCAAACGCGCACCCTACCTACCCCATCCCTCCTCTCCCACTACAGACAAATCCCACCTTCCTGCCCTCTGTGCAGTGCGCCGAAAGCAAACCTCACCCACATACTCCTGGCCTGTCCGGCTTCTCCTCCCCCTGGCGGCCCGACACCACTCCAAACCTGGGAGGACTGGGAGACCTCACTGCGCTCCACGGACCCGGCAAGGCAGAAGATCGCCGCCATCCGGGCTGCTAGCGTCATGGACATGTTAAACATGAACGTTTGAGTGCGGTGGGGTTGCGCGGGGACCCAGGGGACCTGGGAGGTCCCAAATGCCCTGTCAGAATAAAGTTTTTTCCTCCTCCTCCTCCTCCCCGGGCCACATCTCCACGCACTTCATCTCGTCCAACACCACAGTCTGCTGTCGTAGAGTGAGCAACCAACTATCGTTCACGGAATACGCCACCTCGGAGTCCATCCCTTCGGCTTCCTCCCCTTCGCCCGCGTGCTCCAACTCGGCCATGCAGCGACCCAGGGCAGCTGCTCGCGCCGTGATGTTTTACCCGCGATACAGACGGCTGCGGCACAGAAAGTTAAGGCAAAGCTTGAAGTTCGCCTTGCGCACCATGCCTTGCTTGCACCGAGAGAAAGAATCTGCATCGTCGAAAACGTTGCGCGGCAGACAGCTCACTATTTTGTCAACCTTGACGGGTACGCTGACGATCTGCCCCATAATTCTGTACCGTTTGATCCGCGTGAATGGGATCCGGGGAGACGCCAAACGCCCACTGATATCGTGCAACGAAGAGTAGACGCGCAGGACGTAGCGGGTTCCAGAAGCCGTTACTACGTGACAGCCGCAGAACTTAGTTCTTTTTCAGTGACCACTTACACGTACAGCACAGAATGAAGAAGGACGCCTTTTCATTTAGAAACGCTTTGCCTAATGTAGACGTGTCGCGCTCCCACACCGGAGGCACGTCCGACCGGAACCAGAGTCTATCGCACACTACACAGCGCGCCGAACTCGTCGCGCACGAGGTGTTTTTCCTAGTACTTCTTGGCATCTGCTAACGACGCTGTCTGGTTCAGGCGCTGTTGTGTGATCCCCACCACTCGATACTGCTCGGCTTGCTGTTTTTGGGCAAAGTGTTCATCGCAATCCTCGGCACTTATCACCACCATTCGATGCTACTCCGCTTGGCGTTTCTGGGCAAAGTGTTCATCGCGGTCCTCGGTACGCACCTCCGCCACTTGATGCTGCTCCGATTGGCGTTTGTGGGTAAAGTGTTCGTCGCCATCCTCGTTACTCATCGCCGCCACTCAATGGTCGTCGGTGCTCATCGCAGCCAGTCGAACCTGCTTCGCTTGGTGTTTACGAGCCAAACCGTGCTCAAAACCACGTTCCAAACCATGCTTCGCTGCGTATCGAAGTCGTTCTTGCTCCGCTCGACAGTTCTTGCCAATCTCCATGTTCTCAGCATTGAGTGCACGCTTAGGCGCCATTCTAGGATGTAGCGTTGTAGCTCAGAAAACATCGCGTACTTCAATTTACATTTCACCAGTTAACCCTTTACTGATCCCACGTGTAGTGGGATCAGTAAAGGGGGATCAGTAAAGTATTAGGCCTGGATCCGTCCAGCGGACGGGCTGGATAAGCGTACCGCGTACGAGGGTGGGGGTGCCATGTACTCCACCCCTTCCAGCCATACGCATACTTGAATACCCATGCACTGTGGGCATCGATGTAAGTGAAGCTTTCTGTGCTGTTTGCGTTCATTGACAGTATTTGGCGATGTTTACGGCATACAACAGTCCTGATGTGATGCTAAATGATGATAAATGTTGCCTTGCCTGAACCACTCGTGTTAGTCGAAGTAGCACACAGAACACACAGAGAGACGTGTCATTCATTCAGTCATTCCTTTACTGAAGAGAACCCAAATGAGTGATGCTTTCTGAGGACGCATTTTTTTTCTCCCGTGTCGTAATAGGTGAACTGCCACGAGCGCCGAGGGGTAAGGTTAAAGGGACACTAAAGAGAAACCGTAAGTTGAGCTTAAATGGTAGATTATCATTTCACGATCACAGCCATACCATTCTTACTGCAAACAGATGTTTAATAGGCGAGAAAATAGCGAAAAACTGAGGGATAGGTGCTGACGCCCCTTCGAATTTCCCGCACTACACGTTCTGACGTCGGAGATTACAAATGCAGGCCGGTCGCGATTGGTCGAGAGCGATTTATCGCTGTTAATAAAACGCAAAATGAAATACACCTTAAACGTACATAAACAGCATTTGCCAACTTTTTAAACCGTTTGAAGCGAGGAAGTACAAGTTTAGCACAAAATTAAATAAATAAGAAAAAAATGGCATGGCGATACATCCGGTCGTGATAGTTTCGTAGTTTCGTTTTTGGTCAATGCATCGTCGCGCGCGCCTGTTCCGCTCTACGGTGTTTGGTTGCACGTTGCGTGGCTCAAAAAACGTTGACTTCGCGGGAAACAGCCAGAAAATGACTCGTGTGTGTAGTGTTGAGGGCTGTATAAATGGCCCAAGGTGCTTGCTCACGGGCAGCGGCAGTGTTGACTCGATTGTGTCCTTTCATGTGGTGTCGCGCGGTGAGCCCCGCTCCCCGGCGTTCGCAATGGCTCAGTGCTCTGCCGATAATAAAACGGCAAAAGAGCCAGAGAAACCGATGGTGTGCTCTCTGCATTTCTCGCCCTCGGATTAGGTGTATAATCCTGCCCTCGGAAAGTATCTTGGCGTGCCCCAGAGGCCAGTCCTTTCTCGAGCAGCTGTTCCCTTAATGCGGCCTTCATCAAACCCCCTTCCGGTGCCCCTGCAGCAGCAAACTGGCGGCTCGGTGAGTGATGAATGTCATTAAATAAAGCCACGAAATAACCATACCGAGTACGTGCGCAACTTTCTACGCTTGTGCTGTCGGGAACATCGTCGCCTGGCGGACCGGACGCTTCGTCTTCCGTCGACGAAAACGAAGCTCTCCGCCGGCGCGGCCGGCGGCTCACCGCCATCGCACGCGGAAACACCTACCGCTCGAGAACGGAGGATCATTTCGCGCTCCGTTTCACTGAATATCGCTGAAATGCAGTCCTGCTTCCCTGGCGAGCTCTTCGTTGCAAGGTTTAGCTGCAGCAACGGTATCCATCGCGGCGAACGCAAACGCAGCGACCATGCATGCAGCCATGATGCATCCAGTGCCTCGGCCGTTTACGCCAGCGGTGACGTATCATGGCGCATTATGATTCGCCGAGAGCAATGAAATCTGTGACGACACTGCTTCAGCGCCAAGTCTGGGGTGAGAGAAATTGAGGAAGAGATATTTGGTCTTTGTTTACGAATTTCTCCGCTAATAACTCATATTTTTGCACCCAACAAAAACTGCATGCATTCCTGAAGGTCCCTCTTTTATTCCAGCTGAACTTCCTGTTTCTCTTTAGTGTCCCTTTAAGGTACAACAGATGAAACATCCGTAGATATTTACACCACGGCTTTTATGCGCCCGTAGCTGCATTGAGCGTCGGAGTGCCTCATCGTTATTTCTCGCCGAGCGAACGAGCGCAGCGAAGGATGAAAGAGTGAGCGCGCAGCGCAGCTGGGGATGAAAGACTGCGAGAGCGAAGAGAGAAGCGGTGAAGGAGGGTGTAATGGAAGCATGATGAGGAAAGCGGAGTACGCGGAGTACTGCGTCTGGACGGGATCCGGTTGTACCCATTCCCTGCCTCCTCTCTCGCTATTCTTTCTCTAACCTTCTCCTTACCTCCTCGCTGGACTGTCGTTCCTGTTGCGCATGAGCACGGAGGCAAGCGCGGCAACTCCTGCAATGCTATTGCGGAGGGTCACGCCTAATTATGGCCTCCAGAGCGCATTGTTGCGTCCCCCATGGCTTCTCAGATGGCATTGTGACCCCCTCTACGGAAACGTCGTTCATGTCACCTATCTAGTCTCCAGCACCCCTGCCGTGAGCTCTCAACCACCCTATGACGCGGCGTGGAACACAGCAGCAGTGTAAAAGTCGAAGAAAGCGGCGAACAAACCTACGCTTAATAACCGCGTCGAAATTGACTGATATTTTTCGACGAAAAAACAAATAAATGTTGCAAAATATGCACTCTCGAGTGACTTACGACATGTTTCTTCGTCTTACTGATCTTCTGCAAGAATGTATCACAAGCTTAGTCTTTTTGTAAGAGGTCAGATGAAGTAATTTCAAATGGTTCTAGGTTGAGCAAAGCAGTTCTACGACGAACTGTGAGGGGTAGCAGTTCTACGAAACGCAATATTCTCCTCCACCTGATAATAACAAGTAGCTAGAAGGAACTCCTATGGATGCATCACAAGGATAGCTTCTCAAATATGTTTTCCTCGTCCGTAGACCAAGCCCAAGACCAGTATCGTTCCGCTGTGGTCGACCTATTATGAAACCAACCAGAAGGCTGAAAGGTTGTAGAGCGGGGCCGAGTGAATCGATAACTCTCAGTGCACAGACCCAGCATATGAAATATCACTTCTGCGGAAATCCGGCAGGTATCGGAAGTTCGGATTGCCAGTGATAGATATCTTATAATAATTCATGCCGCCAATACCATAAGTATATAGGCATAAAATATGCAGAGAAGCGTTCTAACAGTTTTATTGTGAGGCCTTCATTGCTATGAGAAATATTCCCTTAGTCCACCTCCATTAAAGTCACTGTTGTTGTTTATTTGTTTTGTCCCTGTTATGCTCTCAAAGAACTTAGCCACTTTCTACACCTAATGTCAAAGAATAAATTCAAGCACAGTTTCGTTGGATCCCACATCTCTCTGTCTGATGCTGTCCCTGACTAGATATTGTTTCTGAATGAACGCCAGCCCTTCTGTGCGGAAGTTATCTTACTCATTTACGGCGTTTTTGCAGTTTGTACACAAAATTCTGCTTATTCCTGGATCAAATCTCGTTCCCTGTATAAGCTATACCCACCTTCTGTGCTGTGCTAACCTATTTGTAATTTTTCAACTAATTTGCTAATTAGTTTTTAAAACTTTTACTGCCATTAAGAGTGCCTGTCTTTAAGTCCATCTATGGTCCACGATTGGCAAGCTTGGTTATAAGCCTTTTTCCCGCACGAATTGCTGCCATAGTGAGTAACACCGACCGCTTCCGCCGCTTCTGTGCAGGATGAGCTTGTAGTGGCATGCATATACCACTAATGCAGTGACCGACCTGTGGGAGAAAAAAAAAGTTAAGTGCTATGTAGAAAAACAACACAAGCTTTCAAATACGGTCCCCCCCCCCCCCCCCCCCCCATGCGCAGCCCATAAGGCGCCACACGAAATATGTGACACGTGTTGCACTCGAACTTTCACATTTATAATACCAGTACGTCTACCTGTCAAACTACCATGCGAAAAACATTGCTCATAGTACGTGACCAGCAACCACCAGGACCTGATGCGGAGAACTTATCGCGTACATTCTCAATGCTCGCACGGGGTACTTGAGCTTGTATAGCGTGGGCATGGGTCCTCACCATCTAATGGCAGTGAGCGCATCTGTGGCAGCCTAATCGAACAGTATATCAAAACACAAAAACTAGTACATATGATGTGCCTTCACGGGTATACGTCCGAAGTATACATACATTTTAATTGAAACCGAAAATGATATAGAGCATGTCGCTTGATTATCATCATTTTCTTATATTTATACTAAACAGTCCTTCAGAAATTAGGTCTAACAATTCCGCTTCTAACAATTCTTCCCTCCACAGACATCAAATTGATACTTCGTCACCGTGGCATCCATCACTGCGTCGACGTTTCAAAGCGTGCATTTGCGAGAACAAGTTTGCTCTTCGGCATAGCTTGTGAATGGTCTTGTGCATACGTGAACATAGACATCGCATGATATCAACGTTGGGACCTGAGCGGCGCATAAACGTTGCAGGAGATTACGCGCTGAATTCGTGAAAATAAAGTCAATTGTACGTATCACATTTAGTTGCGTGCGTTCAATTAACTGTTTCACGAATGCTCCGCATCACATAAATTCGAAGATGCGCGTCTAATCTGCATAAACCTTAATTTTATCTGGTGACTCGGTTTCGAAATCGATCACATCAGTTTTGAGGAACACATAAATCGATGGCATGGAGATTTTGAAGAATTTAGCGCTATAGCGCAGGTTAAAAAATTTATTAAGCGTGTTTGGCCTCTAGTCGCATAATTGCGCTATTTTTTTATTCTAACATTAGTCCTCACAGAATTACCGCCTATGGATGGATGGATGGATGAATAACTTTATTAGTGTCCTTTAGGGCGCGTGCTAGCGCGCAGCGGGCCGCTCCCACGTCGGGACAGAAAGGCCGAGCCTCACCGCCGCGTCGCGGGCCCGTTGGACAGCCCATAACTGTTCTTCGAGGTTGGGGCTGCGTAGAACCGCATCCCAACGTGAAGAACTGTTGCTTTCATCGCCGCGTAACGCGGGACACCGCCAGAGCATGTGAGGTAAGCTCGCTAAGTCATTGCATAGTGCACATGTGTTTGTTGTCTGAATTTCGTGGTACATTTTGTGAAGAAGTAGGGGGTTTGGGTATGCCCCCGTCTGTAGAAGCCTTAGTGTTAAAGCCTGAGGTCTATTGAGTTTACAATGCGGGAGGGGGTAGATCCTACGAGCCAAGTAAAAATGCTTAGTAATTTCGTTGTACGAGAGAGGAGAGTCCCGATAGTCAGTACCCCCAACGTCATGCTGCCCGGTGGTACTCGTAGCTACGCGGTTGATAATTCCTCGCGCAGCATTGTGTGCCGACTCATTGAGGTTGGGCGGGGCACCCTCGATCTGTCCCATGTGGGCTGGAAACCAGATCACTGTGTGTGGCTTGATCTGCTTGCTTCCTAGTATCCCTAGGGCCAGCTCGGATATGGTTCCTTTGGCAAATGCCCGAACGGCTGATCTCGAGTCACTGTAGATTGATGTCCTCTTGTCGTCCAATAAGGCCATCGCTATTGCAGCCTGCTCTGCGGTCTCAGAGGACGTCGTCCGAATCGAGATTGCGTTCGTTACTTTACTTTCATGGTCTACGCTAACCGCAGCGAAGGCCTGTCCGTCGGCGTAGCGAGCTGCGTCTACAAAACTGTTCTCCGAAGCCCGTTCCCGAGCCTTTTCCAGGAGGGCCTTCGCGCGCGCCCGACGTCTTCCCACGTTGTGTTCCGGATGGACGTTTCGTGGGATCGGGGCGACAGTGATGCGGTCCCGCTGCTCTCGAGGGATGCTGCAGAACTTTGTTTTGACTACTGTGGGGGGAACGCCCAGCTCCTGCAGGATGTGTCTTCCAGCTTGTGTGGTAGATAGCCTGACGAACTGGGCCCTCTCCTGCGCTTCCGCCAATTCCTCGAGCGTGTTATGCATACCGAGTTGAAGTAAGCTTTCCGTGTGTGTGTATATGGGGAGGCCGAGGGCTCTCTTGATTGCCTTCCTGATTAATGCGTTCAGCTTATCCCGCTCCGATCTTTGCCAGTTGTGCATGGCCGCGACGCCTATGGACATATTTAATTCCGAGACCGTACGACTGCTGGCCGTGGAAAATTACGGAGCGGCCGGCAGACAACCTAACTCGCGTGATTATCCAAATGCTCCGATCACGCGTACAGCTCAGCCAGTAATTCGCCCGCTCATGCAATAATATGCCTAGCCACCTGCTATTTTAATGCACTCGTTCTATAACAGTGGCCCTTCACGGCACAACAACTAGCAGGAGTGTTCAGACCAGTGCGCCCACATACGTAACATACGCTCTCAAAGGGAAATGGCAAAAAAAAAAGCCAGCGTCGTAGTAATTTTGTTATAGCTGGTGAAAAAGACTCGTAGTGCGAAAAATAAAGTAGAGGTATTGACCTGGTGCTCGCCAGTGAATTCACTTGAGGCCTGAAAAAAAAGCGCAGTTATACGATGTTATACATTCACAGTAGCACATAGAAAATTTGTAGTTACGAAGGTAGTGAGATCAATTAGCGCTTTTCCAGTTAAGACTAGTAGATAAAATCTAACATCGACCTTGAAGTTAAGCACATAGAAAGGTAGGCAAATCAAGGAATATGAAACTTCACCGCTAAAACATAGACCTGTGTCTGACCTCCTGTGTCCTGTGTTTGACCTTCCTTGTGTGCCTTGTCTCTTGTTTGCACTTTAAAAAGTTTAGCAATTAAAACATAGATGTTTGCATTTCTCAACATCGCCGCACGAACAAGCTGCAGGTGTCACTAACAAGTAAAAATCGACACATACCTGTCACGACCGCATAGCTATGAAAAGTACATGTTTCCATTACACCTCAGTAATCTCAATGGCCTTCTTTTTCCTCATCAATCTCCTTGGGCAAGATCTGTTCCTCAATACTTAGATAATTTTGTACAAATCACGCTAGATATTGTAGTTAGGCTAGAAATAAATATATTTGATGAAAACACCTCGTGCTTCGACCCTATTCCCTTTTTTTTCATGTTTAGCAATGCCTTTTCTAAGATTCCCACGGTTTTATAGTTTTTTGGCGCAGACGTCCGCTATGTTAGCGTAAGGCAGTTAGTGCAGCAGGACATGAAGGCGCTATAGGCACGTTTTCCATCTCCTGTCCATGTGCTCATCTCCTGGCCGCTCCATCACCTGAAGCGTGGGAAGCAATACTCTGGTAATCGAGCCTGGAGGATCAACTTCGGGCCATCGAAAGAACTGAGGAGGCTGCTGTAAGACATCGCCTGATAGCCACCCTCCTTATGCCAATTTGACTAAATAAAGTTGTCTCCTCCTCCTCCACCTCCTGGTGTCCTTATAGAACAGAATGTGTTGCCAAGTTTACATGCGGGCAAAATAGTGGATATGTCAGTTCTCATACGCGGGAAAGGTTTAAAGTTTATCGTTAATTAGTGATTTGGAGGACAATTTCGAAGTGCTTATTTTCTCTATTTTGTGTCATTATACGAAGCGCGTATAATGTTTCTCCTGTGTCCTACAAAAAAATAACAGCAATTCCGGGAGTATATATTTGAACGGACATGTTGCCTATGAGATCTCTAGGCAGAGTTTAAAATGCGGAAGGTAAATACCGACTTTGTAGAAAATTAATAATACGGGATATTGTAAGCGTTGTACACATGTTTTTATACGCACGTAGAATATTTGGCCTCTGTACTGGTTGACCAGAATGTGACGGCGACATTTACGTGTCACGTAGTAGTGACGGTGAAGACAACAGTCGCAAAACTGTGAATGACGGAACGGACTTTTGAATGGGCGAACCTGTGCCCGCAAAAGCAAGTTCCACTCGAAGCACAACGATAGCGGCGAACACATTCGGCGATCGTCGAAATTTGATCAGCGGCGAAACGCGTCGACTTTTATACAAGAGTCATTGAAGGTTCCAGAGTAATCCCCTGTGCCCACGTGTCTTCCAGAAAGTACTAGACAATTCGCGTCGCTTACACAATAAGATTACATAAGCGTCGGTGACAACAGACAACGGATAGAAGCGTCGATAACGTTCGAGAAACTTCCGATATATGCAGGCGCGTCCTGAGCCTAGTAATAAAGTTCAACATTTGTTAGCCGATGAAAAGCGGTCACCGGTGAAAGATAAACAAGTACACGGGTCAATAAACAGACTGAAGTGAGGGTATGTTATGGAAGGTGTGTGGATGAAATTGTGTTAACTGCGTTAGTTACGGGCATTAAAGATTACTTGCACAGGCGCTCAAAACAAGCAGCTTGGCGCAAAATTGACGTGTGATTTTGCAAGGTCGCGCTAGTCTTTGTGTAAGAGCCTCTTGTTCTGCAAATTTCCAAAAAAGAAAGAAAAGATACAAAAAAAAAGAAAGGAAGCAGCCATAAATGTGTTATTTGCCTTAAAACACCATCTCACGTGATATGGTACTCCATCAGTGACAAATGGTTATGAGGCACGTCTAGGCTAAGATAGTTATTTTCAGAAAAAAAATTACGTTAGTCTGACGTCAACTTCTTAGGCTTCAAACGTTAGCAGCCATGTCGAGATGAAGGTCTGCGAATGTAGGGCTCTTGTTTCCATTTTTTCCTTGTTTGCGATCTATATACTTTATATGACTACAACGTACGCTGCCGCAATGAGTGCAACAAATGAAAAGCTGATCGTACATGCTAGGTCGAAAAAAAATGGCTACTTCGTCACATATATGTCGCGAAATTTGCTTCCGCCAGTAAAGAACCTCATAAAATGTTCATGATGGTCTTTTTTTTTCTGCATGAGATAGAAGAATATTACCCACAGTGCAAGGCGTCCAGTCCTGCTCCGTTTGAAATATTATTGGAGATCTGCCAAGGAAGTGAACATCATCGGAGAGAAGCCGGCATGGAAAAGTGCACTGTCTGGCATGAAACCTCTGCAACAGAGAAATCGTGAGCAACATTGAAAAGAAAAAAAAAACATACGCCTCTACGAAAGCTATGATATTCAACTTAGCTTGATTGAATAACGTTGACTGAATAATAATGTGCGTAATAACCTGGGCCCGTATTCACAAAAAGCTCTCACGCATAGAATTCTCTGTAAAAGCACTTTTCAGCCAGTCCTGACTCTGCATATACCTTTACCGAAGGCGGAAACCCAAAGGCAAGACCATTTATGAACGACGAGCTTGGTGAATGTGGCCCCTCAGTATGCTTACAGAATGACAATGCTTCCACTTGACTCATTTTGTTATTGGATATGAAATGCACATTTCTTTGTTTGTAAACCACATAGGTAGTGGCCTGAAAGAGACCGTAAAGACAAATGATAAATATCATTATTAAAGTGAGAAATGATTCTTTCCAAACATCGTATTCAAGAATTTTGTGGTAATAGCTTCGTTATCATCAGAGAAAATGTAAGTGAAAGTTCTTTTTTTTGTATTACGTGCCGAAAGCCCAGCGCAGTTTTGTCACTGTCCTGTAACGAAATTCCAAGTATTTTTTCCTATTTTTGCTGTTGTAGCTCATAACATTTTGCGATACTTGCTAACTTTAGTATTTGGCTTTTTCGCAAATTAACTTTATTTCATCTTCACCTGTAAAAAATTACGCATGCTCGAGTAGACACTATCAAAATCTATGACCACACGGCTTGCATTTGCGGGCAAGCATTCCACCGATCCTTCGTTGCTTCCTTTTTTTTCTCGCCTAATTACCAAGCTTCTTCTCACAGTAAGAGTGACATTTCTTGGCTAAATTGTATAAGGGTAATTTTTCAGTACAAATCAAATTAGGTTTCTTTTTAGTGTCTCTTTAAATGCCTCAGGCACCTGTTCGTGCGTATATTATCGCGCTATACCTTGCAAATATCTTTCTCGCCTACGTGTCTTGAATGACATCCTTTTAACAAAAATAATTCACCTCAAAAGGCGTAACTGAAGCAGTGAACAAAGCTGACTTCTAGTAATCGGGATAGTAATCAGACTAAGAACTGCAATGTAACAAAGGCTGCAATGTCATCAGTACATACGAGAGCCTAGAGAGATACTTTCAGCACTTTTTTCATCAACACTCCCTTCTGTGTTTTCTCCTTTACCCAAGTATGGAGTAGCAGGCCCGAGACACGCCTCTCTGGCCGACTTTGCCGCTTTTCATCGCGCTAAATATTCTCTCTGTCTCTCTCTCTCTCTGTCAAGCCGCTGTGGCAAGAATGACAAATTGGGAGCCTTAGGCAAGTCGGGCAGGTCGGGTGGTTGGTCAGTCTCCACTTCTTGAGAGAAAATGAACGAAAACTTGGTTACGACCGCCGAGGCAGCCTATAGTAGCTAAGGTGTTGCGCTAAGATGTCCCGGCCGCGGTGGGTTGTATTGCGATGGGGGGGGGGGGGGGGGGAGAGGGGTGGGGGGGGGGAATTGGAGGAACCCTCGTCTTACATTTAAGAGAAGGTTAAACAACCTCAGCTGCTCTGAATTATTCCTCAGTCCCCTACTATGGCGTGCCTCATAATGAGATCTTGTTTTGGCTAGTAAAACCCCACAATTGGATAATTTTTCAACATGGTTCCAAGCGGTGCTCTTCGCGCACGAATGAAAAAACAAAAACAAGAAGCCCAGGTGATAATTATGAAGACCAGTCAAGAAGTATAACAACCAGGAATCTCGGTAAAAGCACCCAAGCTCGTGATGGAAAGCGGTGTTTTCTAGCCATGCCGCACGGCTGCTACGGATTCGTCATTTGCATGTGTGCTGCGCCGCTCGCATGTCCGCTCGGAGGTTGCAATGGGGCGGCTAGCCGTGCGTACGCTCCGGAGGTTATGCTTCTTTCGCCACGACAGAAATGTTTGCAGGTATGAGTGCGAGAACAATAGGCATCAAATGCGTCGAGCAGAACGCGGCGGCAACTGCAGCGGCCAGCGACTCTCAAACCTACCACGAACGGTGTGCTTTTCCCAGACCTCCAAGGCCGAGTCGCGCATTTCCCAATACCCCAAAAATAGAAGGAGTTAGAGAATGGCGTCAAAGGAGATTGCGTTGCGATGGCTGGAGGCCTGAGGTCGAGCTTGTGCCATGCCTTTTGTTTTTGTTTTGTTGTTGTTTTCTCCGTGGCTTCACAGCCATTTCATCTGTGTGTTCGCTCTCTTGGACACTCGCAACGGCTTAGTGGCTATTCGAGTTTGCGGCTGAGCAGATATCATAGGTTTGAAACCGGATGGCGCTTCTATATTCTAATTTGCAGTCTACCTAGAAATTGGAGGGGAATGCAAAAAGTGCTCTTGTAGCTTGCATTCGGGGCACGGTAATAAAGCCGAGGAACATTAAATTATTCCGAAGCCTACCAAACGGCGTTTTTTGTAATGAGCTGTCAATTGCTACCCATAATGGCAATTTATTTTTCAAGTCTCATCATTTTGGTTTTCCCAGCTGACGACATTTATACTGCAGAATATTACGGCCATGTTCTTGTTGACGTGTGCTTTTGAAACATTTTGACACAAAAAATCTTTATGGATTTTGACATATTTACCACATAATAGTATTCTAGCACACATACCGCATAGCGCAAGCTGTGTAACCTTCCGCTCTTCAAAAGGGAAACAGCAACGTGTTTCAAGATCAACTTTCTACTTTACACCTTAGGGAAAGAATTTTGTGCATCTTCGATACATCTCAGTATACCATTAGCTAAAAGCGGAGATATTATCCACCGCGAATGTCACCAATTCCACGTAAAACACCTCCCGCTCTTTATTTGAACTGATGACCGAAGTATATCACTCACAGGTATGAATGAAATCAATCGCTGGCAAAGCAATGGGCTTGTAGAGAAGAGCTGCACCTCAGGAAGCACAACTGAAAAAAAGCAGAGTACTTAGCACCCCTTATATCCCACATGGATGGTTCACAAATGAAGGCGCTCAGGAGCGTGTGCTACAACGCCTGTCGTGCAAACACATTGCCTCCCAAAGCAGCGGAAACAACGAAAGAAGCATCTACAGTACCCCCGATATATCACTTAACTGTTTAGAAAAGTGCTGACATTCAGGCCATCTTAAAATTGTGAATGCTGTTTACTAGCACACACCGATTCTGGGCAAATATACTGCACATACGAGAAATTGGAACAAATATTCCCTCTAACAGTGGGTCACACATATTCTTTAGCGACATGATACACCACCACCTGAAGTTACTGAGCTGCAGCTTTGCTTTTTGTCTGCGAGTTATAACCATGTAACGGAGCTACAACATCCCGTATCAAACGCACATGATCTAAACAGAACTACTTCATCGCAAATCTGAAAAAAAAAAAAACATTCGAAGGCACATTGTCGTGCTGCAGCTATCGTGTTGTTAGGCTGAACTTAATGTCGGCTCTCCTTGAGTCCGTTATGAGACCTGTATGTCTCGCAACTAGCGTACCATGTTGTCGTTGTTTACAGTTCTGACAAAATTTGGCCGAGGTATTTCGGCGTTTATTATTTCGAGGAATTCGGCGTTTATCGGCGGTTGTTCCTTCTTACTTCCCAACTATCCAAAACTCGAAGTTTATTCCTGTGTTTTGAATAGTCTCACGTTATCAAAGGGACACCAACCATACGAAAACGCACCCAGCATTCTGAAAGCAACTTTATTCAGGTGCAATATTTACAATGCGGGTGGGTCAACACAAGCACTATCTTACAGTGCGCATTGGACTTTATTGTAATAGATACAGGCGTAGTTAACGAGATTCATGTCACTGATGACAGCGTGCTCCTCTCTCTTAAATATTCTTAGCATGGAAGATGCCCATCCCACATTAGAGAGACGGGTAGAGACGGGTAAAGCTAGTAATACAAGCGGGTCCACATCGTTCCCAATCACGGAGTTTTGATAGCTTCGAGAATAATCCATCAGTTCAGGCATGTAGCCCCTGCGAAGCAGCAACTGCATAGATATGTATTCATATTGCGCGAAGAAACTCGGCAGTTCAGTCCCGACATTCGGATTACCGATTTCAACAATAAACCAAAAAGAGTCTCTTGTATAGTTTATTTGGTCGACAAGATTTCTTTCAACAGCCTTTCGACAAACGGTGTTTGTTAAGATAAAACGGAATCGTCTAGAAATTTACACCGATAGATTTCTTTCAACTCTCTTTCATTCAAAATAAACATACCGAAGCCTACTGATAATGAACCCAAGAGGAGCCGGTTATAGGTTAAACCTAACAACACAGCAGTTGCATCTTGTGGTGGTGCTTCCAGTTGATAACTGATCGAGCAGGAACCGGTTTTATTTTTACCGAAACATCACAATAGCTGTGGCACTGCATCCAGATTGCTGTTCCTGGTGTTTTATCACTGTTGAGATAGACGCGTTTTACGTCGATTACGTGCTTCTGGTGCTTGCCATTTTAGCATAGTTGCATGGCTGGGACAACAAAGGAAGTTGCAGTTCATAAAACATATGCCAATCGAGCAAATAAGTATAAATGATTTGCAATGTAGTTTCTGCAATGCAAAACCGATTTGGTGTAGTAACCAGCCGTGAGAGAATAATGAGTAAAGCGTCGGTGTAAGATTACCGGAAAAAATTGACATAGCATCAGTGAACACTTCTTTGATACAATATTTCAATTTCAGAAAGTATTAGGAAAATAACATCACAAAGCAGTAGTATAATACTCGTGAGAGCGTTTTACTTTTAGAAGCACCAGGCTAAGTTTTAAATGTGGTGGCTACTCCGAAACTAATTTTGTGCGCAGATAGTGCTTGACGCGATAGATATATAAAAATAAGAATTCAGATGAGCATCACATGTGGCCTGCTCGCGTTAGAAAAATGATGGCGCCAGCTTGGTGGTCAGTCAAGTACTCAGAGCTGCCGTGGGAAGCGTTCAAGGGGAAATTTGACCGGAAGGCCAGCATTGACGCAAAGTTAACCGTTCATGTTACAGCGAAGCTCTTAGTGCGACTAGAAACGGTCGAAAACAAAATGTGCCAATTTTCACAGTTCTCTGAAAAAGCTCAATATAACTCACAAAATTAATATTTTGAAGAAATGTGGAAAATGCTATAAATTACATCACGGTATATACATTTAGAAGTGTGTGTGCTTCTCATGGGATAAATAAAAGTGACTCGACCATCGTTTTAAGCCTGTTCAAAGGCGTTATAGGAAATTTTTACAAACTTTCCCGCTGCTCTGACGGGGCCAAAGAGCACTTTAATATTTATATATATAGGTGCCATGCTATATGGGTGACGTGTTATAAAAGTTTGAAGTTAATAGGTGCCATGTGGTGAAAACATTTACTGAATATTTGTTATCTCCCAAATTTCGTGCGGTATACAAGCGTGTAGTTGGTTTCCCTGGTCACCTTGGTCTCCTCTGTGAACAATGCAATTTGCTTTGTTCAGATATTGTTTAATTAGGAAGCATGTCGTCGGTGACGTACAATATATGTTTACTGCGTGTACGTTCTTTAGAACCTTCGTAAAAATGGTTCTTGAGGCGTTCGAGAGTGTCTTAGGGCCGTTATCCGCAATGTTACCCAAAGTGCTAAAAGAACCGTACATGACATCGAGTTCACATTCGGTGAAAATAGGGGATATGTTAGGTATAGTCTGCGGCGAAGCTTTAGTGGTCCTCGCTTGTTTAGAAATTTCGCAAGTAATTACTGAACGGTCGTTTGTTCTTCCTATGCTCATGCGTTAGACGTAGGGTTCAGCGTTCAGCCCAACACCATAGCCGCTAAGCCACCGCGGCGGGTCAAGAGTTCTTCGTGGTTCGCGTTACGTATCTCAACGTCCTGGGTGACCTAAGCGAGGGACTGTTACGGGCGAATGTTACGCCCAGTTCGGAGTGTATGTGTTGATAACAGTCTTTGTGATAAATTACCTATTCACGTAATTATGCGCACTATAATTAAGTGTATCCTGAATGGCGCAGAATTCAGCCCGTTGCCGTTGAACTCTAATGGCACCTATATCAAATGTAGTACAAATTCGATAACTTTCTGGCAAATCGGCTGGTGAAGTTAAGCGCGTGTGTCACTGTTGAGCCATTTGTGAAAACATTCCTTTAGCATGTGCTCTGGAGCGTCATAGTACGGGCTACGTTTCAAACGCGTGGGTCATTCGCGGACAGGTATTCTAAGAATACGGTTTAATTACGGGCGACATAATTCTATATTGCAGCTGCTATAAAAACACAGCTTCGCTGTAAATTAGGGTGTGGTTTTGAAACGTTGCTAAAGTCAGCCGTTTTCTTGATATTACTTCCATGAATACAATATTGGTGACTACATTTGTGCTCTTACCGCCAGTAATGAAGTACAGTAGCAGAAGCCATCGTGTACCAGCCATGGTTAAAGACCTCGGGCCGTACTGCGCATGTATATAGCTGCGGTAGATACGCAGCTGCGTTCGCTGTCAAGGTAAACAGCGACTAAATCTTCCCCGAAACAATGTTTTTTTTTGGATTGACATCACCATTTCTATTGTTGGCCATGTATTGTTCGAGCTTGGAAAACCCCAGCAACAAGGAAAGCAACAGGTGCACTTGACGTCCTTGCTTCAAGTTCTTTGCCAAACAAACAAAATCCTCGACTGGGATCCCTCTACTTTGCAGACGGCGTTTCTTCAGTTTTTTTTCGTCGGAGCATAATACACTTGAGACTTTTATGCAGTTGCATAAAGAGCCGTTTGTAAACCCAATTTGAATTTCCCTGTACACGGGGATCGATGTGAAACTTATCAGAAACGGCTCTTTGCGGAATGCCTTCCTTTTTACGGACTGTTGGATCGTCTGTGAGCAAAAATGATTCTTGACTCCCAGCGGGATTCGAACACACAACTTTCAGTTGCGATCAGGAGAGCTGACATTTGGGCGAGCTGGTATAGATGCACGGTGGAGAAAAAAAACTGTGCAACTTTTTACACAGACGGCGACAGAGTAGACACACGCCAGCGCTGTTGTCTGTCTCGTCCGGCTTCGTCCGTGTAAAATTTTACGCTGTTTTTCTCCAACGGGTTTCGGTTGTGAGCCAAGCGTTCTAATCAGTGCATCTCGGCAGTTCCGTTGTATGGAAAGAATAGTTGGGTTAGGTTATGCAGCTCGATGCATTTGTGGCAAGACAATTAGACTTGCAACATGGAGATGCTTCACGGATACCACTATTTGTCGCTCTCTCATTGGCTGAGCCGTTGCGCTATTGAGCAATAGTGTGGTATTTAAGGCACTGGAACGCCTCGTGCGACAATGAGCAAGCAGACACAGTGTGGCCCACAACGGTGGGCGGGTTTTACAGTGAATTTGACGGCTGCAGGTTTATGTCACTGTATTTTGCATAAAACGCATGAAATCGGAGTTCAAGTTGCATGGCAGTAACCCCAGTTGCTGCGTTCGAACAGAGTGCAAATGCTCTTGTAAGCGAAACAGTGCATGTCGTTACGCACAATGAGATAATTAAACTATGGTCAGTGTAAGAGGGCAGCAAAACACGTGAACGTATTGTCTCTTCACATTTTATAAACAACGCATTAGGCAACGATTACATTCGGGATCGCACACGCCATAACTTCAGGAGGTTTTTTTTTCTGTGGACCTATGGAACCAGTTGAAAGATTCCCTAATAGAAATAAGAGCGTTCTGTTAACAACCAACAGGCAGTATTCACTTCTGTAGGTCATCTATTCCTGAACATTTGAACATCACGCCTCTTTGAATGCTCCAGCTCAAGGATTAAAAGTAGGCTATCTGCCACGGGCGATATTGAAAAATTCTGCAAAGCCTAAAAATCACCATCCCGTATTACAAAGCATCCCATACCATGTACTGCCTTAAAAGAGAGACAGCCAAGCACGAATCATTCTGCGTGAATAAGACACGTGCATCTTGTTTGTAGTGTTGAGAAACCGCCAATACATATTAGTTGCTGGCATCTAAATAACAATTCGAAGTAATTATCAAACTTTTTTGTTCGTTGCTCTAGTTGTCAAGATATCAATTGGGCGCTTGCAGGCAATGTAAAGAAACGTCAAAATGAGATGTTTCCAGCAAGGTACAAATCACGTGTTTACTTTTTCCGGTAGATAGATAACGCCCACGGAATATGCGAAATACCTTCTGACTGCGCACCCGTGCGCAAGGACTAGCACAGCCATCGAACTAATCATCGAACTGTCTCGCTGGGAAAGCAAGCTGTGCATGTCAGGCTTGCCATTCACGGCAGCGCATTTTCTCGATCTTGATGCGTGATAATCCCCTGGAACTGTTCGCGCGTTGTAGACAAAACACTCGTGCTGTTATTGCCGCCGCTCAGCACAGTAAACGATCAACAGCTTGCTTTCCAACTGAGAGTGTTCGATGGCGCGGACATTCCGCGCGAACGGGTGTGCAGTATAACGCTATTTTTCATATTCAAATTTGGCGGGCTTTCTCTATTCGCGGGAAGAGTAAATACGCAATATGTACTTTGATGGAAACACTTTCTTTTTACGTCTCTTACAGTTATCTGTACAACCCTCTAATCAACATCTTGCCAATTAGAACAATAATGAAGTATATAGCGTTAACTACGTTTAGCTTTGCGCTTGAACTGCTCGCATGGTACGCACGCAAGCACGCACGCAAGTGCGCCGTAATTTCTAGCACCTTGAAAAGATTTATAGCAGGCCGTGAAAGACATGTCGCGGCATCGCAAACGCGCAAAGCCGCCGCCCGTAAAGAATGACGCCACTGAAATAACATCACTTTGAGGTTGTCAACACTAAAATTCTTATTCATTTTATAATAGTCTGATAAGATTTAGGATAAAAGGAATGCGCTATGAATGAAAGGTTTCATGTTTTGCGTTCGCGCACTACAACAGTAAGCAATTACACAACTTACTAGTCATTATCAAAGGACCTGGTGTGAACAACTTTGGTGGCTGAGTAGTATAGAACCTTGCATATGCAGCACATGTAAAAAATATGTGTCATAAATACACTTGATCATGTGCGAAACCTGAGGTCGACGGCAATGGGGGAAATTCAATTGGACTTTTCTAGAACAATAAATGTTAGCTATAGTCGCGGATAACTTTTCTTGGCAATGAAGGTAAGGCTACGGGGGCGAAGCTTCTGCACATGCACTCCTACGCGAGGTAGTCCGGTTGGGCACGCGTTTCAATTTTAGTTTAATCTTTCAACCTTCCATAGCTCCTGTGCATGTTTGAAGGCACTCAAAGATAATTCAGTAAGAATTTCTAACAGTCAATCGACGATCTTAGACTTTTGGTTGTTTTGACCTCAGGAAAATAACTTATGATGAACATTTCAGCGCAAAAAATTGTGATGTTGCAGTGATGTTCACCACTATGTGGTACGTGCCACAGCTTTATATTTCGCTTTGTTTCAGTAACGACGTGTCAGTTTTGTCATAGATGCAGCTGATATACTCACGCTATTTGAAACAGTGGCCTGAAGGTACAATGAGCTAGCTGATGACAAAATGAAGAGTTTATCAGTGGAATAATGTTTCAGAAGATTCAATGCACTTTTTTATTTTTCTTTACGCAACCGTTCCGTAGCAGAGAATATTTTTACCAGACACAAATGAGAACATAAAGATGAGCTCTAACACAAAGCTTGACAAGATAACAAATAGCGACAGAAATGAGAAACCGAAGAGAGCTGTCGTGAAAAAAAAAGTTTAGTTTGTAAGCGCCCTTTGCCAAATATAACATAAAGAGTGGAAGCAAAACGGTCAGGGTATTTCTTCGCAGGCACTTGTCTCACTTCCACTACCTTCGGAGCTTCCGCTCGAGTATGAGCCAAGCTCGATTAATGAGTTCTGAATATAGTCCTCAATTTCGCCATCCCTGTCCCATGATTCGTTTTCGATTTTTTCCACATGAGAGCGGTTCCACCTCCAGTTTTCCTCGCTCACTAAATCAATTCCTGCATGCAAAAGTTTTTCTACGTCTTCAAGCTTAAATGTTGCGTTGTTTGCGGCCACGTCCCCTTTCACGTGGCTCCAAACTAGCTCTATTGCATTTAATTCGCAGTGCTACGGCGGCAACCTTAAGACATCATGACCAGCTGCTTTGGCGAGGGTGTCAATTTTATACCCAATATACTTGTGCTTATGCTCATTCAGAAGCTCCAGCAACTCCGCCTTTAGCTGGTCAGTATAAAACGGAATGTTCTTGCTGCTCAACCACGACTGTATATCACTTTTAAAGACGATAGTCTTTCTTGGGGAACTTAAACGCTGAAAATTTGGTCTGTCTGTCTGTCTGTCTGTCTGTCTGTCACCCGATTCAGCCACCCGGCCAAAGTTGGACCACTTGCTTACCGCCCACACTACTTAAACTGGTACGGCTGTTCATACTTGTGAACGTTATCGATCACAAAGTAAATATTATGCATATCTGAGGCGCAACATCACTAGGTAAGTATTAGGAGGTGTGTTCCTTTAATAGAAAATACATAGATACGTAACTCTAAAGACCCTAGTTTCTTAAGCTGCGCTGAAAATGCCATGCTATGCGCGCCGACGAACGACGTTCCCTGACTGCGCGCCGACGAGCGCCCTCTGTCATGGAGGAAGGAAACCCTCTGCACAAGCTCATGTTTCCCGATGTATTGCCAGATGGCATGCATGTCTCACGCAGCGCCTCCTCAATTTTATCAATGCCAGCCAGATGCGGCCGATTCAACATATAGGAAGCGCTGTCTGAGGTAGGGCAAAACATAAATGGCCGCTTGATGAAATAATGCGGTAAAATGAAATCTGTTCAAACAAACCTTCATGCCAGGGCGGAAATGGTACGAGAACAGCATCACGGGTGGCCGCGGATCAGACCAGCACTCATGTAGTACGGCCGGCAGAAGACTATCGTCTTTCGACGACATTTGCAGCTAAGCACGCAGATACGCGGCAAATTTTCTTCTACTGCACGTATACGGCACCTTTTCAAGCTGAACGTCAAGATAACTGGCACTATCCCTAACAATAACACTTGCCGGTTGAATGTTCGGAAATAATTGTTCAACAAACCACTTTGCAAAACGGTGGCCATCCCTCTCTGAATAGTAGTCATCAACACTCTTTGCACGAAAGACGAGGCGCGCTCCATTTACGAAGGCCTTCCTGCTGCCTGCGTGGAGCACAGTGAAGGTGACCACCCTTGCCAGATGGAGCTCAAAGACCCGTCGTAGTTCCTTGCCGGAAAGCGTCTCGCCGCGTCACAACATGGGTGTCTTCCCACACCTTTTCTTTTGCGTGTCCTGCAGTTGCCCAGGTCTCGTCTAGGTACAGTCCTGTAATGAAAATTGCAAGACTGTACATTTGACTGTACATTTCATTCTACAGCGCACACGTTAGCGAAAGTCTCCCAATGCACTAAAATTCGCAGCGTCGCAAGACGCATAGAGCACATAATTTAGAGAAATAACAAGCTTTTTAGCGTTGCGTTGAAGGCACCTTGGAACGCTGGACACGGTCGTTCCAAGACGCTACTTCAGTCCTGCCTTATGCGACAGAGTGACGCCTAATGAACGAGCGCTTGGTGAACATACCTTTTTTGATTCCACATCTCCCGTATGGTCCGCGGGTACTTTCTGCGCCGCACGAGAATGTCCTGCCTTTCCAAGAGCGCAGAGTTCCATTTCCTCTTCCGGTAAGCGAAGCCAACGTTATTTAGCAGCCTGCGCACAGTCCCTTCACTGACACCGGGCATCTGCATGTCTGGGTCAGTTGACACATCCTTCGTAATTTTCGCCGACGTAGGCAGCTCGTTACGCATGAAATACGGAAGTACCTTGCGTCTCAAGGAACCAACGGTGAAGGTGTCATACTGCTGCATTGTTGTCCTTCCAGTTTTGTAGTCATATCTTGTAGTTCCGCTTGTAGTCATATCTTCTCCGCTTTGGAGATAGCAGCTGACCTCGAAGCGCCTCTGTTTTTATCCTACTCACGGAACGTAGACTCACGCCCGTCAGCTGGCGTACTCTTTTACGCACGGCAACGGTAGTGAGCTCCGGATGGGCACCCGTGCTTGCAGAATAAACGTTACATACCATTTGCTTCGTCTGCTTAGACAGCCATTTGTTGGCGGAGTTCGTCACTAGCTTCTGTGGTGAGTCGACGGATGAGCCAGAAGGTGACGAACGCTCACCTGACGGAGATGCCATTTTGCCGTTGACGTGCACGTAAAAGGTGCGTCGTTCTCACGCGTGCAAGAACGCGAAATGACAAAGAATAAAGTAATGATATATAAATATATTCCTCGTCTGTGCTGCGTCCTCTTTTATATAGCGTCCGGTAGCAAATGAAGCAATTTTTTTTTATCACGCAGAAAATACGGACGCAATTGTGGGACTACTTTCTTTAGCGGTAGCACTCGCGTAATTTGGATGTGTAGCCTTCGCTTCATTGCCAAGAAAAGTTGTCCGTGAGTATAGTTGCTCTTATTTAGATATGTAATGTCTGCGACAGAAAATTATTCGCGGTTTTTCAAAAAGACTATAAATTCATACCATCCATGACTTATCGATTTTACAAAGATAGAAATCAAACCGCTTGAACAGAAGACTTAGGAAGCGAATTGCTCAGCTCAATAGGGATATCGAGGAGCACGCCCGATATTTGCAGAAACAACAGTGGAATGAGGTGTGTAACTCTATAGATGGAAGGATATAACGTGGAGGCAATTGGAATCTGCTCAGGCATCTGCTCAATGAAAAAGGCACTAAATCGAATAGACGTAGGGCAGTGGTGAAGCTGGTACACCAGGAAAGTCAGACTGCAAGCGCAGAGAGAATAATGCAACGATTGGCAGCTAAATACTTGCCTCTCAGGACAGCGGATCAGGAAGTAAGTTACCCCGATTACTTCGGGGCAGAATGCAACTTTATGGATCAGGAATTCAAGGAAAGTGAGGTACGCACGGCACTGTATGATTTGAATAGTAGGTCAGCATCGGGCCAGGATGGTATCTCTAACAGATTGCTTAAGAATTTGGACGACGACTCCATAAAATATCTGACCACATACATTAATGAATTATGGAAGAATGGGGTATATCCAGAAGAATGGAGGACGACCTGTACTATCTTAAAACCAAAGCCGGGCAAACAACTCAACATGGATAACCTTAGGCCAATTTCGTTAAAATCATGTCTAGGGAAGACAATGGAGCATGTCACATTGAACAGGTTTACGAAATATGTGGAGGACAATGACATCCTACCGTATAATCTGATTGGTTTCAGACCAGGCTTGTCCACACAAGATGAGATGTTGTTAATCAAACATAAATTGCTCTTAGCCAGTCCAAAGCACACTAGAGCTCTCTTGGGGTTGGATGTCGAAAAGGCTTCTGACAAAATTGAGCACAGAGCAATACTTGAAGTCATTTTTGAACTGGGATTGGGCAGAAAACTATATGAAGTGGTTAAAGCCTTTCTTGGCCATCGCTCAGCACACCTTAGATTCGGGGATATTAAATCAAAGGAGATGGACCTCGGCGACAGAGGGCCGCCACAAGTGTCGGTCTTGTCACCTATGGTTTTCAACCTGGCGATGTCAAAAGTGGCAAAGGGATTAAAATGGATGGAGGGCATTAACTTTAACATTTATGCAGACGATGTGACAATATGGAATGCTCAAGGAAGTATGGGACAGGCGGAAAGCAGACTTCAGGAGAGCATTTATGAGGTGGAGTCCACTTTAGAAGACTTGGGACTGAAATTCTCTGCTGAGAAGTCTGAACTCCTAGTACTCAGTAACAGGAAAAGGGGTAGAAAACCGAGGGGATATGTTCCCGAGGAAGAACCAAGGTTAGTACTAACCACGAAGGCAGGCAAAACTAGAAAGCAAGTCGAATTCATTAGAGTCTTAGGGTTATTCCTGGAGGCAAACAGGGCAAACGGAAAAAACAATACAACAAATCACAAGCAAGACTGAGGAGGTAATAAGACTGCTAAGGAGGATCACTAACAGACACAGAGGGCTGGGAGAGGAGAGTGCCATGAGACTGGTCAACGCTTTCGCCTTGTGTCACTTCTCATATGTAGCAGGGATGCTTTGATGGACACAGACAGAGCTAAAGAAGTGGAACAGATTAATTAAACGACTTGTCACAACAACAGTGGGATTGCCGGTTAGCACAGCGGATGATAAATTATTGAAACTAGGGCTCCACTACACAACAGACGAAATAATTGAAACTCAGCAAATTGCCCACGGAGAGAGGCGTTCCGAAACAAGGTCAGGTAGAGCAATACTCGAAGAGGTAAGGTGGTACCCAAGCGAATACAAAAATTCGGAAGACACAATAGAACTAAAATATAGCATACGAGAGATCAACAAGACGACTCCTTTTCCCAGCAATATGCACCCGGTGCACAACCTGAAAAGAAGAAAGGCAAGGGCCAAAGCTCTCCTGCAGGAGATAGAACATGACAGAGAACATGCGGCTTTTGTAGATGCTGCATGGGTCAGAGGAAAGAAAGCCTTTACGGCAGTAGTAGATGCAGATGGACTCGCTCGGCATGCTATTACAATCATGACTAAAGAAGCGACAGTCGCGGAAAGGGTAGCGATAGCATTGGTTTTAAGGAATAATAAGTGGACATGAATTTACAGTAACTCTAAGATGGCTATTAGACACTTTACCAAAGGTTTTCTAACCAAAAGGGCTGCCCACCTGATCGGTGAGATGGACAGCCAAGGGATCGAAATCCGCTGGTTTCCTGCACACATGGGGTCTGTCGATCCATCTCGGAAGAATTTGAACGAGATGACTAACGAAGCTGCACGAGGGCTTACTATCCGTGCACTACGCGACCAGGACCCCAATAATATGCTGGAGGAGAACAGGGACCGATTACTTGCATATAATGAAGTCACGAAGCATTACTACATGAACGGAAAGGAATTCCCAGTGCCACACGCTAAGCTCAATAGAGCTCAAGCGGTAACTCTGAGATTGTTACAGAAAAGAACTTATCCTAGTCCAATCTTTATTAATAAGCTATATCCAGAAAGAGACGTACCAATCAATTGCGAGAAGTGTAATGGCATCATTACTCTGGATCATATGCTTTGGCAATGTCCTGTGGCTTTCACAGAATGCGACAAGGAAAGAGACTGGCGGCGGCGAGTGCTTCATAGTGAAGGCTTT